>NC_135803.1:42368554-42668554 GCF_964213995.1 Mustelus asterias
TAATATGTCCAGAATATAAAATTTAAAAACCATACCCACACATTTCTCACCATTTTGCCCATCACTTTGCAACCTGCTTCAGGACTATACTACCTCACTCCCATTTAGTCTTCTGAAATGGTCTATTGCACAATATACCCTTTCTTTGCCCCACCCTTAAGCTTCTTGCACTCTCTTTTCTTCCTGGAATATTTGTAAAAGAACCATGCAAAGGCAAGCTGTTGGGAACTAACTGCTTTTTGTAATTAATAGAACAGAATTTAAGTTTAGTTTCTGGCCAAATTAAAACACTAAAGCCTTATGCTATAGAATAGAATAAAAAGGATAGGCATGTCATCTCTCTCCAGCTAATTTCAACATTAGTTTTACACCTTCTATCTTGAATGTTACATTAGTGCCATCTGGTCATAGTTGCTAAGCTAGTTTGACTTGTTTTGGTGGGATTATGATTTTTTCTTTCTAAAGTGCCTTGTATGCAACTTTCAGTCATCCATATTTCTTAAATGCAATTCTGAATTTGGCACCCTTGGCTCACCTACTCAATAACTGTAATCTAGTCTAGTCTGCTGAACCTAAATTTGCAAACAACAGCATGCCAGATTCATAGAATCCTACAGGGCAGAAGGAGACCATTCGGCCCATCAAGCCTGCACCAACAACAATCCCTGCTAGGCCCCTGACACTAAGGACAATTTAGCATGGCCAATCAACCTAACCTGCACATCTTTGGAGTGCGGGAGGAAACCAGAGCACTGGGAGGAAACCCATGCAGACACGGGGAGAACATGCAAACTCCATGCACAGTCACCCAAGCCGGGAATCGAACCCAGGTCCCTGGCACTGAGGCAGCAGTGCTAGCCACTGTGTCACCGTGCCGCCCAAGTGAATGTTTTTTTTCACCCTAAGCTCGTATAGCAATTTAATATCTCATTAATTTGTTAAAGAATAACTTTCAACTTAATTCAGCATTGACTTGTTGATAATCCTGAAGTACGATTTTAACAGGAAATTTGAAAATGCGAAAGGCACCACAATTTAGTTTTGGGATAGGTCTTCAGTTGTGCACAATACTGTTGTCACGGAACTCTCTTACATTTCAATGTTTTTCTTCCCTGACCTAGCTTTTGTGCTATTTCTTTCCTTCTCCTATGTTCCCCCTCACCCCCACCTTCACCAAAATAAAAAATATGCATCAGAAAGTGTTTCCCAATCGTATGCATTCCAAAAATAACCTGAAGTAATTTGCTGTCCAGAAGGCTAATATTCAACTTGATCGTAATTTTGTGTGTATTGGAATGATTACTGCTTAATGTAAATTGCAAGCAACTACTTACTTAATCTTCTCTTTCTGAAAATTATCAGCAATGTATGCCATGATAATTCAGTGTCCAATGTGGCAAGCCAAATAGAAGAAAAAAATCTGCTGATATGTATTTTCCCTGTAGCCCTCTGAAGGTAGCTTTATGTTTTGCAACCACCTTGCCTTGATATTCAATTCAAAACAATATTGGTGAAATGTGCCTTTTTAAATGTTAACAAAAACAAGATCTTTATTCTGAGTCATAGCTCTCTGTTCTAGGATGGCACACTATTTGACGGGAGGCCCATTGAGTCCCTTTCTTTAATTGACGCTGTAATGCCTGACGTGGTGCAGACAAGACAGCAGGCTTACAGAGACAAGTTGCAGCAACAACAAGCGGCAGCAGCTGCTGCCGCCGCCGCTGCAGTTAGTCAACAAGGGGCTGCAAAGAATGGGGAGAATACTGCAAACGGAGAGGAGAATGGAGGACACACTGTTACTAGTAAGTAGAAATGAGAACAGGAACGTACATTTTCTGTTCTAGTTTTCCATGTCATTTCGTGTATCTTAAGGGAAAAATGTACACTTTTAAATCGGGCATCTAACACCTGTTTCGGCCCCTTTGAGAAATAAGACTGTGGCTGACTACAGCAAGCATGTTGCACATTGCAGTCAGTTTCTTCAGGTGATTGAAGTCAAGCCAGTGGCCCTTAAAGGGACCACTGGAGGCTGCCACCTGAAAAGTAAATTTTGACTTTTTTACTTACCGTATTAGGGAGTCAGGTGGGGCAGGAGTGCTCCTTTTGGCTTCCTATTAAAACCATAGACTGCTGCCAGCCACTGCTCGCCCCTTTACCGATTGTCCTACCCTTCCCTTCCAGACTTCTCTGATGTCCTCAGCTGGCAGCCTAGCATCCCCACCCAGCAAGCTACTTCAGGATCTGCGAATGATAGAGCTACCTCTGGATCTGTGAAAGGTGCCCATTGCTCGCTGATTCTATTCACAACTTGGGCACAGTCCAATTTCTGGGACTAAAATTCATTATCTCTGAAACACAGTGTGCCAATCTGTTTGCAAGTGAACTGTTTCTTAGACCAGGAATTGAAATAATATTATAAAATATAAAAAGACTTTTTGGTCCCTGAGCTCAGTTTTCTCAGTGCTCTCATGCAGCTTCCCTAGCCATTGGATATTTCTTTCAGGCATTATTTGCGATCTTAGAGCTTTTACTATTCAGACCTGCTGATAAAACCAATGGGCTTGATATAAGGGAGGTGTCTGAAGCTTGAGGCAACACAAGTAAGCCGATTATTTCAAGCTAAAAAGGAGAGGTTTTAGACATGAAACGTCGACTGTCTGACTGACTTCTGCTTCTCCACAGAAGCTGCTTGACCTGAATATTTTCAGCTTTTTCGTTTTTATTGCTTTCAGATTTCCAGCATTTGCATTGTTTAGCTTTTTGTTTAAAGTGAGGCAGTGTTGTTCATTGTATTTTGCATTAATTCATACGGTGAGCAAAGGTGAGAAGTAAGATCCTGAATTTGACATGTCCTTTTAAGGCATGTTTACACTCCGGAGACTGCATAAAATATGGTTCATTTCAAACCAAAAAGTAATTGTTTCTGAATAAAATTCCAGGGGGTAAAAAGACCAAATCACATTTTGTTCCAAATTTCAAATAAAACAAACTTGACATTTTTACATTGCAAAGAAAGCAGAAAAGGAAAACATTTAAAAAAATAATCCATAATGATGTGTAATAATTCCTATTACGGTTTGTGATAAATGATTGTCCCTGGTTTAGCTGCATTGTCCATAATTTATTTAGAGATGCTTTTGACTATTAGAAACTTGAATCAAGCACATTATTTATTTTGTTTGAATGTTACTATTGATTCACAGACCTAGGCATGACTCAAATAACCTATTTCAGAACATCCAATAAATGTTCAGTTTTGTCGTGCGTTTGCATTAATCTTTCAGTCCATTTTTTCCCTTGTGATTACTCAACACATCTTAATTCTTCCATTTAAAAAAAAAACATAGATAACCATACCGATATGATGGAAGTTGATGTAGATGTGGATATTCCATCCAATAAAGCTATGGTATTGCGCGGCCATGAATCGGAGGTTTTCATATGTGCTTGGAATCCAGTCAGTGACCTCTTGGCATCTGGGTGAGCTCTCTCTAGCAATAGCAACTGTGTCATAACACAAATCAATGTCTGGAATGAAATAAATAATTTAAAAAAATTGTTGGATGTATTTGGTTCATGACTAAACCTTAACCATCAGCTTGATAAAGGTTTGATTGTTTTCAGTAATTTTCAAATGCACCAGATCTGCAAAAAGTATCAACCTTGTTAGTTGTTTAGTTTGATAGTTTGCTATCTTTAATCATGATACTTGGGAAAACATTCTGCAGAAATTTGTAACTTGCAGCTTAAATGTGATTAGTTTTTTTCAAATTTATCCTTTAGATCGGGAGACTCAACAGCACGGATATGGAATCTTAGTGAAAATAGTAGCGGTGGTCCCACCCAACTAGTACTTAGACACTGCATAAGGGAAGGAGGACAAGATGTACCAAGCAACAAAGATGTTACGTCTTTAGACTGGAATGTAAGTGGAAAATCTTATCCAATCTGTACTATGCAAAATTGCTGAAGATTTAAGTAATTTTGTTTTGAACATGTATGTAAGATTTATAAATTCCAACAATTATAACGATTAGGTATTCTTTATCAGGAAGATTCCTTTGTATCTGCAGATTGTGGCTTTTCTATCAAAGATTGGGAAATTTGTATAATCAGATTTTACAAGGACACACTTCCCAATATTTGATTGGGCCTCTATGTATTAGAACAAAGAAAGATACAGCACAGGAACAGGCCCTTTGGCTGTCCAAGCCTATGCCGATCATGATACCCTAACTAAACTCTTTTTTAAAAAAAAACCTTCTGCACGTATCAGTTCGTATCCCTCTATTCCCTCCCTATTCATGTACCCATCCAGATGCCTCTTAAATGATGAAATTCTTTGACTCTCAAAGTTCATAATCCATGAATGCAAAACTGTTTCTGTACCAATGTGTTTAGTGTTCACATCTTCAATTACGTTCCTTTGTCACTGATGAAAATAGTTTTACCTTCAAGTTGCTAAACTGACCATTAAACCGGCTTCTGTAATGTATATGATACATAGGGAGTCAAATTCCAGCTCGTGCACAAAAATAATGCACTGAATTATATGCCGAGGGTGGGCTGCCAGCATCCCAACATGAACGTTGGGGGCAAGCCCACCTCCCCTTAGCTGGCTTGTCCCACTTCAATTTTTTTGGTTGACGGTCCTCAGTTAGTATGAAATGAGACTTCCGTCTGTCTCCAGGAAGAGGTCTTGCCTCTTAGTACTGTGGGCAGTTGAAGGTCAGTACCTGCACACGACAGCAGCCCCTCTGGCCATAGGTGGCCACTGCCAATGCTGCCGGGGGCGGGGGAGGGAATTATGGAGGGTGAACATGGGGAGAGGCCTCCGATTGGCACTTGTAGCCTGGCAAAAGACATCCCTGCCCTTCAGGTTTAAATCTGCTGGGCTGCACATTGAGTATCAGCCTCACTCACCATCTATTAAATCAGAGTGTGGTGGAATAAGGCTGTTAATTGGGCATTAATTGCCCTCGAGCCTCAATTGGGTCATGGGTGGGCGGCCCCCCTGGCTGGCGCTCGTAAAATCAGGGTGGAGGCAGGTTGGCAAGCACACTGCTGATGGAATGGTACCCTCATTTACAGTTCCACCAACTTACTTTCCTGTCTGTGGGTAGCTGTATAACTTAACCCGCTGTATCTCCGCTTACCCTCAACCCAATGATGCTAAAAATCTTATTCCGTTTACATGTGCCCGTTGGTGTGGATTTCTACAAATTTGTCTGAATGATGCCATTTTCTTGAATTTGGCAGTTATTTCAATCTGAATGGGTTCTCAAGCAGTTGGTTAATGCTTGTCTCTGAATTGACAGTAAAGATTGTTTACCTATAGTGGGCTTCAGAACGGAGCCCAAACCTGTCTACCTGATGTCTAAGCACATGCACTTCTAACTAGGATCACTGCATAGTCTTTAGGGGCAAAAATAATGACTGACTTTTTTTCGCTCCAAGCAGTGGCACTGAGCCCAGTTGTAGCTTTTAGCTGCAATTAGCTTACTTGAATAGAATTAGTGATTATGGCTCAGCAAGTTGCTGAATATGTACTTTCTTGCGAGCTTAGTTGGGTGTAATTATTCATGTTATTTTCCGTTGTCTTAGAGTGAAGGCACACTTCTAGCAACAGGTTCATATGATGGATTTGCAAGAATATGGACAAAAGATGGTGAGTTTTATTTTTGTGTATTTACTTGAGCCCTGTTTATTTGATCCAGTTTTACTTTCTGCAATGCATTATACTACATATAATATAGATGTGGTCTGTTCCTAGGCCTCATCAATGTTACTCAAGTGGCCTTTAGGAAGGGTAAAACCCAGCCCAGGAAAACTTGCATTTTGTGTGTTTTTCCTCTTCATGCCTACAGAGGAAATCCTTTACTCGTGTTGCTCCTTGTAGCTATTTATGACCTTGCAGGATTGTCTGGAATTGTGTAGGAAGAATCTCACCCCCACTGATACGTTTATCCCATCAGGTTCCATTAACAATCCAGAATGATTGTCCAATCACAAACAACAGTCATTAGTTCTTTGGACCTCCTTGAGACTCCAGTATCTGATCATCCAGGTTATCATTGAAGTGTATCAACTTTGGAACCAAATTGTGGAACCAACTTTCTCTCTTCCTTCTCCACCCATCACAACCCCTAAGTGACCACGAGCACACATATATGCAAAGAGGCTAGTTACTGATTTTGGTTATTAAGCAGCTAACAGTGCAGGGTTTGATCTTTCACGAGATGGACAGCAGATGCCGGGAATTCTTAAGTGGTACGGTGAGGTACACAATTTCTGTCTAATTATGCGTGTACTACTACCATAGTTCTGACCATGTAACATGTACCCAATTGAAGGTGTACAAAATAAATACCAACTGCTTAATTCTTTGCAACCCTGTTGGGGAACATTATATTAGTTAATGTTTCTTGCCCTCCCAGTAATGTCCTCTTCATGTTTACCAATTCTTTTGTTACTCAGCATTTGTTACCCATCCCTAATTACTCCTGAAAAGCTTGTGATGAGTTGCCTTCTTAAATTATTGTAGTCCACGTAATATATACTCCATGTGGTATATGCACAACTACAACTAGGAAGAGTTTCAAGATTTTGATCTAGTGACAGTGTAAGAACATTTCCAAGTTAGAATTATGCGTGACTTGGAGGAGAATTTGCAGGTGGTGGTGTTCCCCTGCATCTGCTGCCCTTGTCCTTCTCGGTAGTAGAGGTCATAGGTTTGGAAGTGCTGTTGAAGGAATTTAAAATTTCAATTGGGTCCTGGATGGTGTTGAGCTGCTTGAGTATTGTTGGAGCTGCACTCATCCAGGCAAGTGGGGAGTTTTCCATCACTCTCCTGACTTGTGCCTTGTAGATGGTGGCAGGATTTGGGAGTCAGGAGGTGAGTTACTCGCTTCAGAATTTCCAATCTTAGACCTGCTCTTGTAGCCAGTGTTTATATGGCTAGTCCAGTTGAGTTTCTGGCCAGTGGTAGCCCCCAGGATGTTGATAGTGGGTGATTTAGTGATTGTAATGCCATTGAATGTCAAGGGGTGGTGGTTAGATTCTCTCTTGTTAGATGTTCATTGCATGGCATTGTCACTTGCCATTTATCAGCCCAAGCCTGAATGTTGTCCAGGTCTTGCTGCATATGGGCACAGACTCATTCCGCCTCGGAGGAGTCATGAATGGTGCTGATCAGTGTGCAATCATTAAGTGGCCATCCCCATTTCTGACCTTATGTTGGAGGGAAGGTCATTGATGAAGCAGCTGATGGTTGGGCCTAGGACATTCTGGGACTGAGATGGTTGGCTTCCAACAATCACAACCAAATTCCTTTTGTGCTAGGTAATATCCAACCAGTGGCAAGGTTTCCCCCTGATTCCCACTGGTTTAAATTATACCAAGGTTTTTTGATGTCACACTTGGTCAAATGCTGCCTTGGTATCAAGGACAAAAGCTCTCACCTCATCTCTGAAATTCAGCTCTTTTTGTCCCTGTCTGGACCAAGATCACGATGAGGTTAGGAGCTGGATGGCCCTGGCAGAAGCCAAACTGAGCTTTAGTGAGCAGGTTATCCCCGTGCAAGTGCTGTTTGCTAGCAGCATTAAAAACACCTTCTGTCAGTTTACTGATGACCCAGAGGAGACTGATAGGGTGGTAATTGGCTGGATTGGGTTTGTTCTTTTTGTGGACAGGACATCCTGCATAATTTTACACATTATTGGATAGTTTTGTAGCTGAACTGGAATAGTTTGGCTAGGAGCGCAGCTGGTTCTGAAGCAGGAGTCTGCAGTACTATTGCTGGAATGCTGTAAGGGCCCCGTAGCCTTTGCAGCATCTGGTGCCTTCAGCCATCTTTTGATGTATGCTAGGCATTTATCATCAGTGACAGATGGATCTGCAGAGGAGAGTTGGCTTTGATTTCCAATACATCTAAAACTGATCCTAACTGTTGGTTTCAATTGTACCCAACAGATGATGTCATTGCAGCCTGCACTACAGACTGGCTTTGCAACTGGCGCCACTTTATATACCACATCTATTATGTAAAGCTCAGCTTTTGTTTAACTGCTCATGAGTTCTGAAAACAAGTGCAGTACGCATCACCTTAAGTGGGTGTTTGACTGTTCATTTCATTAAAAAAGTAACCAAGTCTGGTATCATGTGGCTTTGCTAATATTTCAGTAATATAGATACATCACCACCAAATGTAAATGCTATATTACACTATTGTATGAAAATATTCCATTATTTCAGATGTTGGCCTCCAAGGAAAGACCTGTAATGGTTAAGAAATTTGAATTGGGTTGTTTGGGTCGCCTGTAGTGCTACATTGTTCGTCTGTAAAGTAATTAATATTAATATCGATATGGCCATTAATGTTTGTTGACTATAGATTATTCCATTCACTGTACAAGTTGCCAGTGAAGATCTGGTAACTTTTTTTTGTTGCCTTCTTGTTTTTAAATGTAATCTTTGTCATTCTTCAAGGTAACCTTGCTAGTACCTTGGGTCAACATAAAGGACCGATATTTGCATTAAAATGGAACAAGAAAGGAAATTTTATCCTTAGTGCAGGAGTGGACAAGGTAGATTCTGAAATAATTTCATTACTTCAACACACGTATTACTTCCCAGTAATTCATTCATTTTTGTATCTGCTTCATACTACTAATTCTTTGATTTTGTTTCATGAAGACAACGATTATTTGGGACGCGCATACTGGAGAGGCCAAACAGCAGTTCCCTTTCCACTCTGGTAAGCTTTTAGAAAACCTAATGTATTGTTTAAAACTATCTGATTTAAATTTTGTTTCTTTTGGCTCAGAACTGTATTAGCACAGAATGAGCTGAAGAGCCATTTGATTCCTTCCCTACCTGCTGAATGAATTTAATGTGTCATTTTTGCATGGGATGCTGGGGATTCTCATTAACTTTGATTGACAGCCTTAATCCTAAGCAGTGACTTGCTGAATGACTTGATTGTCAGCAGCATTCTGTTGATATATATATAGGTGGGTATTGCCCATCGCCTATAAAAAGGAGAGGTTTTAAGTAATCTACAGACCTTCTTTCAGTTACTTACTTTTTGTTGCTACATTAGGCAGTTTCAGCATGTTTAAATAAATCGCTTCAATAATGGGAAAGCAAAGCCAGGAAATTAATTCTGTAAATGAAAGCCAAGTTCAAAAACACAAGCAGTGATGCAAAAAGAAAACGGTGCAAATACAAATAAGAATCAAGAGGCAGGATGAAACTGCATTAATTGGACAATTAGTTTTTCTCTAATTAATTAGAGAAAAAGTTTTTGACACTTCCTTACCTACAATGTCAGTGTCCTCTTAGAGTTATATACGACATGGAGGCTGTTTGGCCCATCATGTTTATGCCAGCTCCATCTGAAGCAATCCAGTTAGCCCCCCGTTGTATCCTGTAGCCCTGCAAGTTTATTTCCTTAAGTGCTCCTCTGACTTTATTTTGAAATCATGATCCTATCAGTTTCCACCACCCACAAGGACACACTTTTTAAAAAAGAAAGTCAACTAGGTTAGTTATTTAGACATGACATGCCCTGGCTCTCTCTGATCAGTCATACCTCGCAAAAAGGAAGTTGGATGTTTATGGTTGTTGGAGGTCAGTCATTTCAGTTTCAGGACATCAGTACAGAAGTTCCTCAGGGGAATGTCCTAGGCTCAATCATCCTCAGCTGCTTCACCAGTGACTCTCCTTCCATCATAGAGTCAGAAGTGGGGATGTTCTCTGATGATTTTCAATGTGCAGCAGTGTTTGCGACTCCTCAGATACTGAAGCAGTTCATGTCCAAATGCAACAAGACCTGGACATTATCCAGGCTTGGATTGACAAGTGGCAAGTAATACTCTGGCCATACAATTACCAACAAGAGAGAATCTAACTATTGCTCCATGACATTCAATGGCATTACCATCACTGAATCTCCGACTATCAACATCCTGGGGCTACCATTGACTAGAAACCTAACTGGACTAGCCATATATATATTGCCTGGATGAGTGCAGCTTCAGCAACACTCAAGAAGCTCAACACCATCCAGGACAAAGCAGTCCACTGGGTTGGCATCCCTTCCACAAACATTCGCTCTTTCCACCACTGACGCACAGTAGCAGCAGTGTGTACCATCTACAAGATGCACTGCAGGAACTCAGCAAGGCTCCTTAGACAGCACCTTCCAAACCCACAACCCACCACCATCTAGAACCCAATCTTTTCTGTAACCTGGCACAGTTCACTGAGAAAAACAACTCCACGGCACACTTTTTTCAGCTGAATTGATTGCTTGTAAATGTCTCACAATGTAGGAGCGAACCAATAGTTGCCAATCACATACAAGGGGTGGGATATAGGGTGCTCCACAATTCAGCAATCCGCAACATGTGTATTGCCATTGTATGGCCATTCATCCTGTGTGCTTAGCTTAAATCAGCATTTGGACTGAACTTCAGTTAAAATGCTAAAAGGTATTAGACATAAAGATACACCAATCAATGTGAACCAGAAAACAAGAAAAACATATTGTTGCACTGTCATATAACTGATGCCCACACTATATGAAAACAACCTTTCTTGCATTTATCAAGTTAAATGTCAAATCTAAACACCAATGTTAGTTTATTGTAACACATTGTACATGCTTGTAATTGCGAGACATGAATTTAATTTCACAGTCCTTAAAAAGCAACATATGGTTTGCATTGACATTTTGTGTTACACTCTTAACTCTCTAACATTTCCCTGCTATGTGGCAAGTGATAGCAATATATTTAATAGATAATGACTACGTACTTTACAAAGATTGTTTTGGCCATTTGAGTGAAGCATAGTATCAACATACAGTTTTACTGTCACTATTAGATTGAAACTTTCTTTGCCAATTTAAGATGCCTAAATACAACACTCTGTCAGTATTATACCACACACAATCTTAATCGTGAACTGGATTCTCCATTGCTTCGTGGAGGTAGACTGCAATGTTTAGCAGAAATTTGAAATCAAGTGCTCCACACCTAAAATTAACCTTGTGTGTGAGATAACTTGCATCAGGCAGTATAGAACATAAAATAAATCAATGTCTAATAGATTTGATATTATGCAGAGGGGAAGTGAGGCTGTGAGAAGGCACAAACTTAGCTTATCATATAGTATTTCCTGGTCGTATCCTGTAGTGAAAATGACAGATGAATGCTCCCAAGGAGCAGAGGAACAGCTGCAGCCTCTCTCTGGGTATTTTCTCCATTGAAGATTTGGCCACCTTCCCCGATGTTATTTCCTGATGGCAGCCAGTGATCCAACATGTGGCATGGCCCTACTTTTGGCTCTCTCATAACCCCCATCCCTTACCATGGGGTTGACCACAACGCAAGCGCATCTCGGGGTCAGCTCCAAGGCAATAATCTCAGCTGGTTCCATCAACCCCCACACCTGTCAGGACCCTGCTACCCTGTCTCCCTCTTCCCCCAGGTAGAGCCAAAATCTGCACCTGAACAAAACTTGCTTGCCAAAAATGATTGCTGTATGTCAAAATTAACACGGATCCTAAATGAATTCAGGATGGTGGACTTGTTGTAAAACCTTTGGAAGGCGTTGATTGACATTGGCTTAAATAAATATTTTAACTATAACCAAATAAGCTCCATTCAATTTTAGACTGGTAGACTTTTTTGAGAGAAATGGTGTAATTGATATAATCAAATGCATGTAGTCAAAGAAACAACAGCGGTTTCTGAAAAAAGCGGTCTGATTTAAGGTTGATTAATTGGCTGTGCTTCACAATATATATTTCACTACATTAATTTTAAACATGATTTGCCTTTAGAGCAAAATCATGGTAGTACAAGTGCCAGGTGCATTTTTAAATTGTAATCATCACTAATGGTGATTTGGGTCAAGTTATCCCGTTAGGGAGATATACATGCCTAGCCTCCGGAGGAATGATCTTCATAATTGTTTTTGTTGGGTTGGTAAGTAGATGAAATTTAAACATTTAATAGCTCTGAACTATTCGCTAAGAGACCGTTCCAATTTCAATTTAAATCACCAAGTTAATAATTGACTAGCATTTATGTGTATGAAATTCATGTTTACATTTCTGTAACCTACCCACTTCATAGAATCATAGAAATCCTACAGTACAGAAAAAGGCCATTCGGCCCATCGAGTCTGCACCGACAACAATTCCACCCAGGCCCTATCCCCGTAACCCCACGTATTTGCCCCGCTAATTCCCCTAACCTACGCCTCCCTGGAGACTAAGGGGCAATTAGGCAGGGCCAATCAACCTAACCCGCACATCTTTGGTTTGTGGGAGGAAACCAGTGCACCTGGAGGAAACCCACGCAAAGTTGGGGAGAATGTGGAAACTCCACACAGACAGTGACCCTAGGCGGGAATCGAATCCAGATCTCTGGCACTGTGAGGCAGCAGTGTTAACCACTGTGCCACCGTGCTGCTCTCAAATATGTTTCACAGTCTTGTGGTACAATTAGATATTTGAGATGTTGCGCAATTGGGGGTCTGTTAATTTTCGAACTAGCTGGATCGAATTCAGAGTCTTTATCCCTATATTTTTTTGTTCCAAATATTACTCTTGGGTATTACCATGAGCATTGATGCGTTTCTAGTTCAAAACGTTTTTAAAAATATGTCTACTTTTGAAAACAATTTCATCATTTTAAAATGTGGTAGATTGTGCAAAAATTTACTTCTGTTGGGATTGCAGTGCATACTAATTATCAAGAGTCAAATGTTTTCCACTTCTCTACTGTGCATTTACAGCTCCAGCACTAGATGTTGACTGGCAAAGCAACAACACATTTGCCTCTTGCAGCACAGACATGTGCATCCATGTCTGTAAACTAGGTGCAGACAGGCCCATCAAGACATTCCAGGGACACACGGTAATGACTATTCAGAACCAGACAGCTTTTATTTACTAATAATTGTTTTTCCTGATGGCACAGTGTATAACTGATGTTGTAATGATCCATTTAGACCGTGAGGCTTTGGTTTACTCTTTGATCCATGCAGAGAAAGGTGACCTTAGCTTTCATCATGTGGATTAGAGTCAGAGAGAATCACTGCTACCCAGTGATCCCTCCCTGAATGGATGCGTGAGTGAGCTGAGGATGGAATTAGGCTCGGAAATTAACACCCAAATTTGCTGCTGCTTGCTGTGTTGGGCCAAATGTCCACTGATGAAGAATTGGAAAAACTTATGAAACCATTTTTAAGGATCAGTTTGTGCCTTACGAGGGGTAAAGAGTGAATGCGGGTGGGAAAGTAGAACTTTTGACTATTGCAACCGTTTCAACTACATTAACCCATTTCTTGTTTATTTTTTTAAATATCCAGCTTGCAAAAGATTGTCAGATTGATCATTTGCCATTTGAGTTTGGATGTATCATTGAAAATCATTTCCCCTCAAGTGACTGCTTTTCTCTAATCATGTGTCCGCTGTCTTCAAATTGGTGAGGTGAATTGATCATCCATGGCTGGGATTCTCCGGTCTCATTGGCTTTGCCACCGCTGTCGGCAAGAATGGGGAATTTGACCCTCGGCCAAAACTCCATTCACTGCAGCGGGACCAGAGAATCCCAGCTGCGGGTGAGGTCAGAGAATTGGGCCAAATTTGGTAAACTTAATTTCTAATCAAAACTTGAATGTTAGCTTCAATCAAGGCCAAGCGTAAAGTTTTTTCTTTCCCAGTTAAGATCTGTAGCAGTTTCACGTTGCACCTAAAATGTGAATAAAGATGTTAAACTGATTAAAGCATTAACCTTCTTTGTGGTTGTGGGGGAGGAGGGGGGTTCTAAATGGTTTACTCCTGAAGTAAATTTAGCTCTCCCGTAAGTGATAGCCATAACATTATACTAATACAGGGGTTTCCTTTTCCTTTAATATATACAGTGAGTCTCCGTTTTAAGTTGCTCCATTTAAGTCATTTGGTTTAATGTATTCTTGATGGGGCTGGTATTCTCGTTTAGCATTGAGGATTTACATTAAGTTTGTCACATGTTGGGTGTGACGCAAGGTTGCGTGATATGATCAAAACCATTTTGGAGTGCCCTCTCCCGCTTCTGACTTGTTTCATTTAAACTTACACTTGTCAGGAATGCAATTACAATGTTAAGTGAGGAATTATTGTATGGCCTTCTACTTGGCATTTTCAACCACATGATGGAATCATAGTTTAAAATGATTTGTTTTGAATTTTCTTCGCATTAATAAGTTTAGGTCATTACGTTAAAGCACAATCACTTTATTCCGATAGAAGAATTTTATTTTGATGATTCAGCAGCGTATATATAATTTTGCCATAATGGGAAGGGTGCTTGTTTCCACCACTATTTCCCATACAATGAATTCACAAGCTTAAATTATGAGGTTCTGTGCCAATTGGCAGAAGTCAACAATAGATTGCCTTTCGCACTCTTGCAGTCACAGAATATTAGGTGTCATGGGATATCAGAGAAGAAACAAAGTAGGGAAAGAAATTTTGTAGCAAGAGTAAATTATGCTTTTGTCTAAATCTCTGGATGTAATTTCAAACTTGATTAGATTTTGCACTTCGCAGGCTTCTGTTCTTCCTTCAAATTTGAGTATTTATAACAAGAAAATATTTATGTATGAATTTTCACCAAATTTAGCAGGTGACCCTTAACTATGTCTGACATACTCTGAATATGTTATGCATGTAAAACCAAATATCTTGTACTTGGACTAAACTGCTCACCTCAATAACACCGATTCAGTTTATCCAACTCAGTGAACAATTTTTCTCACATTCTTGATTCCTTTGGCTATTTGGTGAGGTTAAAAACTATACCTTCGTAAAGTTATGGAATAGGAAATATTGACTTGTTGGCTTGGGTTGAAAAATGTGAATGCATTTAAATTAATATTTCTAAAAAACACTTTTTAAAAACATGATTTATTCTCTTGAACATTGTCATAAATTTGCACCAATCCAAGAGTGTCCAATCGTGTTGTGTTTATATATACATATATGAAAATGGTGCACAACCAGTAAAAATAGCAAATATAATTTTGTATTGGATAAAACAAAAGATACAATTTTATTTTTAGCTAATGGTTTCTTTTTGCTATGTTATTTGCATGCTTGTTCATTTTATATTTTATTCCCCCAATTTGGAAGGTTTTTTATATTTTAGTTTTAAATTTTGACTACAATATCGTGTTGGCCTTCTCCACTAGTTAAGATTTCAGTAGCATGTCTCTACTTTTGCCCCTTTGCTTCAGAATTGATGCTATAATTTTGTGTTAACATTGACTGGCATTTGAAATAAGCGAAGCAAAATACTAATGAATAATCTGTTACCAGTGCTGATAATCATGTGGTTTAGATTTGATATTTCTTGTTGATATTCTAACATGCAAGAACATATTCTATTTAGATGTTGAATGTCAAGAGTTTACTCTTGCTCTGATATGAAGGGGGTACCTTATTTATTTTTAATGACCTGATTCTGTTTTCAGAATGAAGTGAATGCAATCAAGTGGGATCCAACTGGGAATCTACTCGCATCTTGTTCTGATGACATGACCTTAAAGGTAATTAATGTTTCATTTTTGTTGCTGCATCTAATTTGTTATGGATTAAATACTGTATGAAAAAATCTGTCACAGCTGAAAAGAATGAAGATTTAGTGTAGAAACCAACAGGTTGGGGTCAACTATAATGATGGTTGATGTTTTAAAGATTTAACCTTGGGTGATTGAAAAAAATTAAAAACAAATTAAATCAGATGAGGAAAGGCAAGACTCAATTTTCCTAAAGCTCAATTGCTTTTACAATTAATATCAGCTTTTTGACTTCTGTGTACAAGACCTGAGTTCCAGGTATTGACTTTATCTATGATAATTGCTTAAAAAGGATTAGAGAAATTTATGGCAGAATGAGACCATTCAGCCCATCATGTCTGTATCAACTGAAAACAAGCTATCTGCTCAATCCCACTTTCCAGCTGTTGGCCCATGGCTTTCTAGGTTACAGAATTTCAAGTGTACATCCAAGTACTTTTTAAATGGGATGCAAGTTTCTGCCCCCAGCCCCCGTTCAGACAGTGAGTTTCAGACTTCCACCGCCTTCTGTGTAAAAAAGAAATTCTCAACTCCCCACTAATTGTACGCCCTATTACATTAAATCTATGTTTTTTAAGTAATTATCTGCTAAGGGAAATAGGTCCCACCTATCAAACTCTATCTACCTTCATAATTTTGTACACCTCCCCTTTTAAGGCATAGTATTGTCAGTGATGTGGTTCAGAGATGAAAACGTTCTCTTCCCTTAATAGTCCTCAATGCATTTGTGAATTATATAGGTTATGGCATTCAAGCATCACTGGGAATCTTGGCTTGTGGACACAGCTAACCAGTTTAGAACATTGAAAGACTGAAATTAGATTAACTCCTTTACAGTTGCTTGTTTGTTTTCACAGTGCTGTACTTTGTGCTTCTGTTCATATTTGTCTCAAATGAGCTAACCGTATTAGTTTCCTTTCCTGTCCCCATGCAATTACCTTTTGTTATTCATTAATGGGATGTGGACATTGCTGGTGAGGCTAGTGTTTATTGCCCATCCCTAATTGCCTCTGAGAAGGTGGTGATAAGCCACCTTCTTGCATCAGCGCTCCTTGTGGTGTAGATGCAGGGCTCTTAGGAAGAGAATCTCTAGGATGTTCGAGGTTGTACACTTGGTTTTTCCCATATTTATTGTTCACACTGTCCCTCGCTATTAGCAACCACAGGCTAAACTTCTGTTTGGAAACAGACAATGCCAACTTAATCTTTCTGCCCTCAGCATTGACAAACTTGAAATTCCACTTTCAACTTCCATCAGTACTTTTTCTTTCTAGTTTAGAATTCGCACTGTTCCCTCAGTCTAAATCAGGAGGGCCTGTTGATTCCAAGCTAATATGCTTTCTCTATTTGTGAACATTGGCATGACCACTTCCTTTCACCTTTTTATAGCCTGCCAACACCCATAGCTCTTCAGTACCTGTGCCTTCATCTTTAAATTGTCTCCTGACTGGCCTCTGCCCAGTCTTTCATAGACTTAATCATACAGAATTCTAGCCTGTGCTCTTTGCTGTATATTTGTTATCCACGTCGTTATAAACTCCACTGATTTTCCTTGTCCTCAATAAATCATTGGACTCCTCTTTAAGTCCTTTCACGGTCTTGTTCAATCCTGTCTGAACAATTGTGTAAGAAGTTTAACAACACCAGGTTAAAGTCCAACAGGTTTATTTGGTAGCAAAAGCCACACAAGCTTTCGGAGCTGCAAGCCCCCCCTTCTTCAGGTGAGTGGGGATTCTGTTCACAAACAGAGCATATAAAGACACAACCTCAATTTACATGAATAATGGTTGGAATGCGCATTCCAACCATTATTCATGTAAATTGAGTTTGTGTCTTTATATGCTCTGTTTGTGAACAGAATCCCCACTCACCTGAAGAAGGGGCTTGCAGCTCCGAAAGCCTGTGTGGCTTTTGCTACCAAATAAACCTGTTGGACTTTAACCTGGTGTTGTCAAACTTCTTACTGTGTTTACCCCAGTCCAACGCCGGCATCTCCACATCATGAACAATTGTGACCAGCCGTGTGTCTCTGCAGGTATCCTCTGCATTGCTAACACCAAAGTCCTGCTTTCTATGATCCATCATTAGAAGATAATCTTTCAGTGTCTATAATTTTCTCCAGAACCACTTTACCTTGCTACTTCCCTTTCTACCTTTTCAATGCCTTCTTGAAACTTTCTTTTAGATCTTGGGGGCGATTCTCCCAAAAATTCTAAATGTTGAATTTGCGTAAAAACTGGAGTAAATCCAGCTGGTTTCTTCAGCTGGATTTTCAAAACGAATCTCCCACACTCTGTGTATCACAAGAGCGCACTTGTGTGAATCTCGTGAAAAATCAGGGGGCAGGGCCTATTCCTGCTGGAGAGGCTGGCAGTATTGCGCTGTGCTGGCCACTGTGCATGTGTCGATCTGCCAGCGTTGAGATCAGTGCATGCTCCGCATTGCTGGCCCCGCGACCCCCGCATCGCAGACCTCACCCCCCCCCCCCCCCCCCCGCAAGTAGGCCAACCCTTTGCCTCCCCGACCACTGGTCTCCCTCCCTCTGTCCCTCTGCAGAGTGGCAGCGGAACCCCCCACCCCCACTGATCACCCCACAGAGATCCCACCCCCTCTTGCCACTGCCCAATGCCTGGTGGGTAGTGCCAAGGAGGCACCCCCCAGCATCCTGTGCAGAGCTGACGGCGCCGGAAATCTGGCGCCTGGAGGCCATGGCGCCCAGCCAAAAGCCCACTAAATGGCCTCCGCTTGAGTCTCTTGGCTCACAGCACTACAAAAGCAATGCAGAGGGTTGAGAGAATCACACCCCCATGTCTTTAGTTGCTCTTAATCTGAGTTTCCATCTTTCTTCTGATTAATGTATATTTCCAGGTTGTGTACTGTGACTTTTTTTGCTTGAAGTAAACTATATAAATCAATGTTGTGCAGCAGCTTTTACGGAAAAAAGACTTTTATAACTAAATGTAGGAATATACATAGATCTCAATCATTTGTGGAATTCAACTGTTGTAGAGTTAAAAAAGTGAGATTGCAAAATTGCATCCTGGACTTCTCAAATGCTAGTTTGGGGTATGGAAAGGTTAAAGTTTATACAAATTCATTATGGAAATTTAACTTGGTTGGGCACCTCTCTTGGGTGATAAATGGGAAAATTGTTTCATTAACCAAAGAGAAGATGGACTTTGAGTAGAATAGCCTTTTCTTTATTTTAGTTAAATGCACATTAAACTTTTTCAAAAGTAGATTTTCCCTTTAAAATGTTATCTATTAATGTACTTATTGTGCATTGTTGAGCTTAGTGCTATTGATGAGTTTGTAGATGAATATTTCCATATGTAGGTTTTCATGCAATTTTCTTTTTAATATAGATCTGGAGTATGAAGCAAGATGCATGTGTTCATGATTTACAAGCGCACAATAAAGAAATCTATACCATCAAGTGGAGTCCAACAGGACCTGGTACTAACAATCCAAATGCCAATCTTATGTTAGCAAGGTATGAAAGAATTTTATCTAGATAATTGGAAGTCCTGACTCTCTGAATATCTATTATTTCTTTCTCAACAGGAAAAAAAACATCGCTTTGCTTAAGTAAATATTAATCATTTAAGTTTCTACTAAAATAGTTGACTAAATGTGAACAAATCACAAAATTGGAAATGCGTAACCGTCAGAAAGTCTAGCAATTAAATCCAAGAGTCCGTTTTTCAGGGTCAGCCTTTACTAACCAAGAAATATCACAAAAACCCACCAGTCCGATTGCTCAAGTTAATTCTTGGATTACTGGATTTGTAGTTTTAATAGAACATAGAACTGTACAGCACAGTACAGGCCCTTCGGCCCTTGATGTTGTGCCGAGCTTTGTCCGAAACCAAGGTCAAGCTATCCCACTCCCTATCATTCTGGTATGCTCCATGTGCCTATCCAATAACTGCTTGAAAGTTCCTAAAGTGTCCGACTCCACTATCACAGCAGGCAGTCCATTCCACACCCCAACCACTCTCTGAGTAAAGAACCTACCTCGAACATCCCTCCTATATCTCCCACCATGAACCTTATAGTTATGCCCCCTATTAACAGCTACATCCACCCGAGGAAATAGTCTCTGAACGTCCACTCTATCTATCCCCCTCATCATCTTATAAACCTCTATTAAGTTGCCCCTCATCCTCCTCCGCTCTAAAGAGAAAAGCCCGCCAAGGACTTCTCATGCCCCCTCCTAGCTCTCCTAAGCCCTTTTTTTTAAGCTCATTTCTTGCTACCTTGTACCTCTCAAGCGACCCAACTGAACCTTGTTTTCTCATCCTTACATATGCTTCCTTTTTCCTCTTGACAAGACATTCAACCTCTTTTGTGAACCATGGTTCCCTCACTCAGCCATTTCCTCCCTGCCTGATAGGGACATACCTATCAAGGACACGCAGTATTTGTTCCTTTTGGTGCCGTTCTTGTAGAATTATGGTTCCCAGAATATTTTGTGACAAAATCTGTTCACAGCTATGGGGTATGAGTTGGAGGGGAGATTTATTTTTTGCATTTTATACGATTAAGCCAATGGCACAACATTCTACACATTACAGTGCATTGAGGCAAGATTTACTTTTCATTAAGGTTACAGGGATGTTCATGAAGCAATTTGATGCAGCTAAGGGCAGCCAGCCAGGTAGAACTGGATGCTGGCAGTGGCCACCTGTTTACAGGCTGGCTCCTGAAGCCTCACAATAGGAATTTTTCTCTTTCTCCTCAACTGCCAATTACTGTTTCAAGAACTACAAATTGGTGAAGAAAAATAAAAACATAGAAAATAGGAGCAGGAGTAGACCTTTCAGCCCTTCAAATCTGCTCTGCCAATCGTTATGCTCATGGCTGATCATCCAACTCAGTAACCTGCTCCAGTTTTTTGCCCCATATCCATTGATCCCTTTAAACCCAAGAGCTATATTTAACTCTTCCTTGAAAACATACAATGTTTTAGCTTCAACTGCTTCCTGTGATAGAGAATTCCATAGGCTCACCACTCTCGGTGAAGAGCTTTCTTCTCATTACATTCCTAAATGATTTACCCCATTTCCTTAGACTGTGGCCCCTGGTTCTGAACTCCCTGCTATCGGGAACATCCTTCCTGCATCGACCCTGGTTTCGATGAGATCCCCCTCATTCTTCTAAACTCCAGTGACTATAATCCTAACTGACACAACCTCTTCTCGTTCTCATTCCCGCCTTCCCAGGAATCAGTCTGGTAAACCTTTGCTGTATTTCCTCAATAGTAAGGACATCCTTCCTCAGATATGGAGACCAAAACTGTGCACAATATTCCAGGTACGGTTGCTCCAAGGCCCTGCACAACTGCAGCAGGACATCCCTGCTCCTCTCATCCTCTCTATGAATGCCAACATACTATTTGCCGCCTGCTGCACTCGCATGCTTACTTTCAATGACTGGTGTATGAGGACACTGAGGTCTCCTTGCACAATTCCCCTCTCCCAACCTATAGCCATTCAGATAATAATCTGCCTTCCTGTTTTTGCTACCAAGGTGGATAATTTCACATTTATCCACATTATACTGCACCTGCCATACAAGACTTGCAGATAGTGAGGAGCATTGTCAGAAGCTACAGAAGGATATAGATAGGCTGGAAATTTGGGCAAAGAAATGGCAGATGGAGTTCAATCCTGATAAATGCAAAGTGATGCATTTTGGTAGAAATAATGTAGGGAGGAGCTATACGATAAATGGCAGAACCATAAAGGGTGTAGATACGCAGAGGGACCTGGGTGTGCAAGTCCACAGATCCTTGAAGGTGACGTCACAGGTGGAGAAGGTGGTGAAGAAGGCATATGGCATGCTTTATAGGACGGGGCATATAGTATAAAAGTTGGGGTCTGATGTTGCAGATGTATAGAACGTTGGTTCGGCCGCATTTGGAATACTGTGTCCAGTTCTGGTCGCCACACTACCAGAAGGACGTGGAGGCTTTGGAGAGAGTACAGAGGAGGTTTACCAGGATGTTGCCTGGTATGGAGGGGCTTAGTTATGAGGAGAGATTGGGTAAACTGGGGTTCTCCCTGGAAAGACGGAGGATGAGGGGAGACTTAATAGAGGTGTATAAAATTATGAAAGGCATAGATAGGGTGAACGGTGGGAAGCTTTTCCCCAGGTCGGTGGTGACGTTCACGAGGGGTCATAGGTTCAAGGTGAAGGGGGGGAGGTTTAACACAGATATCAGAAGGACATATTTTACACAGAGGGTGGTGGGGGCCTGGAATGCGCTGCCAGGCAAGGTGGTGGAGGCAGACACACTGGGAACGTTTAAGACTTATCTAGATAGCCATATGAACGGAGTGGGAATGGAGGGATACAAAAGAATGGTCTAGTTTGGACCAGGGAGCGGCACGGGCTTGGAGGGCCGAAGGGCCTGTTCCTGTGCTGTATTGTTCTTTGTTCTTATTTGCCCAATCACTTAAACTTATCCAAATCACACTGAAGCATCTCTGCGTCCAGCCACAGCTCGCCCTCTCACCCAGCTTTAAGTCATCTGCAAATTTGGACAAATTACATTTAGTTCCGACATCTAAATCATTAATATATATTCTAAATAGCTGGGGTCCTAACATTGATCCAACTAGTCACTGCCTGCCACTTGGCCCATTTATTCCTACTTTTTGTTTCCTGCCAGCCAGTTTTCTATCCATCTCCATACACTACCCTCAATCCCACGCGCTTTAATTTTACACGCTAATGTCTTGTGTAGGACCATGTCAAAAGTCTTCTGAAAGTCCAAATAAACCACATCCACTTGTTTTCCCTCATCTACTAGTTACATCCTTGAAGAATTCCAGTAGATTTATCAAGCATGATTTCCCTTCTGTAAATCCATGCTGACTTTGTCTGATCCTGGCATTGTTTTCCAAGTGCTCCGTTATTAAATCTTTAATAACGGACTCTAGAATTTTCCTCAAATGGCTTACTGATCTATAATTCCGTTATCTCTCTACCTCCCTTATTAAATAGTGGGGTTACATTAACTACCCTCCAATCTGTAGGAACTGTTCCAGAGTCTATAGAATCTTAGAAGATGCCCACCAATGTGTCCACTATTTCTAGGGCAACCACCTTAAGCACTCTGGGATATAGATTATCAGGCCCTGTGAATTTATTGGCCTTCAGTCCCATCAATTTCCCCGACACCATTTCCCTACTAACACTGATTTCCTTCAATCCCTCCCCCTCACTAAAATCTGTGTTCCCCAGCATTTCTGGTATGCTAATTGTGTCATCCTCTGTGAAGACAGGACCGAAGTACACATTTAGTTGGTCAGCCATTTCTTTGTTCCTCTTTATAAATTCCCCTGTTTTGACTGTAAGGGACTTACATTTGTCTTCACCAATCTTTTTCTCTTCACGTACCTATGAAAGCTTTTGCAGTCGGTTTTTATGTTCCCCACAGGTTTGCTCTTATACTCTATTTTTCCCTCCTTAGGCAATCCCTTTGTCCTGTTTTTGCTGAATTTTAAACTGCTGCGTTTTATAAACCAAGAAGATAGAGAAGAGTTTTGAGAAAGGAGCAGAGAACAATAAATAAAAGTGTTTGCATCTTTAAAAACATGCAGCCAGTCAGTGGGATGTGGAGAAAAATGATAAACTGTATAACTGGGATAAAAGGGTTTTCAGAGGGTAGAACGTGGCTCACTTTTTGTTAGGTAGGTAATGAGCGGTTACCAACATGAATTCACTCGGCCTGTATCTTTCAGTAACAGCAGTGAAACATACAATTCTGAAGGAGCTCATCAGGTTAGACACTGAGGCTGTTTCCGTTGGCAGGGGAATCGAGAACAAGCGGGCACTGTTTCAGGATAAGGTGCCAATTACTTAGGACTAAGATGAGTAATTTCTTCACTCAGTCGGTTGTGAATCTTAGTAATTCTCTATCCCCAAGTTGTACTGCTTTAGTAAATTTGCTGAATGGTGGGGAGAGGCAAAACACTCTCATAAGCTGCAGGGAGGTTGCATTGAAAGTCTTTTTTTAAAAATGCACGTGCACGGATTGCAGCGATTCAAGAGGGCGGCTCACCACCACCTTCTCGAAGACAATTACGGATGGGCAATAAATGCTGGCTTCGTCAGCGCTGACTACAGCCTGAACCTATAATTTTTTTAAAATTGCACGAATACAAGATGTCAATCCATAAAATCCCTTGAGTGTAGAAAGGGGCCATTCAGCCCATCAAGTCTGGGCCAGTTCTCCAAAAGAGCATCCCAGCCAGGCCCTCCCCTCCGCCCTATCTCCGTAACTCTGTGCATTTACCATGGCTAATCCATCTAAATTACACATCTTTGAATCTAAGGGGCACTCATTTCCCATGATCAAACTACCTAATCTGCACATCTTTGAACTGTGGGAAGAAACCAGAGCACCCAGGGGAAACCCACGCAGACGTGGGGGAATGTGCAGATTCCACACAGTCACCTAAGGTGCAGGTTGAACCAAGGTCCCTGGCTTTATGAGGCAGCAGTGCTAACCATTATGTCACCGTGCCTCCCTAATAACAATAACAGCAAAGGGAATAATTTCTACTGCATGAAAAGAGGATGCTGCTTGCTTATGTTGCTACTGCGTCATGCTAGCGTCAGCTGTTGCTCAAATATTTGAGACATCTTGTCCTTCCTGGCTGATGAGCTAGACTGGGCACTTTTCAGGACAGGAGTGACAGCCATAGGCCCATTCATGAGTTTGCGTAACAGATGGTGAGGAATTATCTGATCAGGGTAGCCCCTATTCCGCAGCTTTGATGCCCCCTGTTTTAGCATTGATGCATCCTATTTCAGCATCAAGCTTACATGGCGAGCAAATAGCTCGGGTCCTATTTACGAGGTTATTAATAAGGCCAGTCTTATAGCACATGGAACTGTAGGAATCCCAACGTGTATACTGACTAGTGAAAGTGGGCTTGTGATAGACAGGAGTTGGGAACCCAATGGCAGATTTCTCAACTAGCACATGAGGTAATGAAGGTAATTTGACTGCTCCATTTCAAAGGTGAGTTTGAGCACAGGATGGAGCCCATTAAGTGTGTAAAGGAAGCTCTTAATGTAGCTGCAGATTAAAATATAGCAAAAGTATCATCTACGCATTGGAAATATGTAGTGGTAGGAGGTTAGGGGTCATTCCATCAAAAATGTGCTTCTCGTAAAATCCAGCAAAAATGTTGGTGAGAGCTGGGCCTCGAGGGAATCCCATGGTTTTAGAATTCCATCAGCTGTAATGGTGGGATTTGAACCCATGTCCCAGAGCATTTGACTTGGCTTCTAGATTATAAGATCAGTGATATTGCCACTACACCACTGATAAAATTAATGTGTGCATTCTTATTTGAAAATTATGTATGTGCTTTTGAGGTTTTTTTTATTTCATAGATTGCGGACCATAAACTTTATAAGTTAATTAACCATTAATCATTTGAGTTTCTGTTATGTGCTAGATGTTAGTGTCTTGGCAATCAAGCACACATTTTTTGTTCAGCAAGCCCTGGTTACAGTATAGCCATTGCTGCTTCAGTGGGAATTGTTACTGGCAAAAAGAGAAGTTTTGAGAATCAGTAAACATGTGGTAAACTTGTTAAAAAGCTGGAATGATTCAAGATTATAATAAATGCACACTATCAATATGGTATTGAGTTTTACAGCTTGATGTGATGGCTATTGACAGGAATCAGACCCAAAAAACTAGTCTGAATCATATGGAATTATTTGTTAATGACTATTCTTTAATTGGATAGAGAGTGTACCTTGCATTGAAAGTATTT
This sequence comes from Mustelus asterias, assembly GCF_964213995.1. Taxonomy (NCBI): domain Eukaryota; kingdom Metazoa; phylum Chordata; class Chondrichthyes; order Carcharhiniformes; family Triakidae; genus Mustelus; species Mustelus asterias. Next base: position 42,393,991 of record NC_135803.1, read on the forward strand.
TTAGACTTCTGATTAAAGTTAGTGCTGGTGATTTTCAAATACACTCCTAGACTTCGGAATTTTTTTCTACAGTGCATCATTTGATTCTACTGTACGACTATGGGATGTGGACCGAGGTATCTGCATCCACACTTTGACCAAACACCAGGAACCTGTATACAGCGTAGCGTTCAGCCCAGATGGCAGGTACCTGGCTAGCGGCTCCTTTGACAAGTGTGTTCATATCTGGAACACTCAAGTAAGCACTTTCTTCTGTTGAAGTCATGTTAAATTCCTCTTTTACTATTTGTTTATACCAGAGAATCGCATTGGAAGGCTGTTTATAACATACAAAAGCAATAACTTCTGTATGATGTACGACTGCCCTATTGTATTTCTCATCACCGAGAAAATGGTAGTTATAGCTATCTTCCCTCCCTATCTGTTAGTGCAAATGCACAGTTGGATTGCTCTTTACAGAAATACACACTGCACCATGTACTTTATATTCAAATTTTAATGGTCTGCCTTATTTCTGGTAATTGAAGTAAAATGTTTTCTTTACAGACAGGTGCTCTTGTCCATAGCTACAGGGGAACAGGAGGAATATTTGAAGTGTGCTGGAATGCAGCTGGGGATAAAGTGGGTGCAAGTGCATCAGATGGTTCAGTAAGTATCACAAATGATATGCATCTGTATGTTAGCAGAATTTAGGGTTAATGGAATTATCATGTATATTTATTAGAAAGTTAATTTCGACTAATTTTCAAACAATTCCTGGAGTTGTTTCAAAATTTCACATGGGGAATTTCACAGTAACTTCATTGCAGTGTTAATGTAAGCCTTACTTGTGATTAATAAATAAACTTTACTTTACTTTTAAATCAGAAATAGAATTATTTTTTTCCCTGATATTTAATAACACAAGTTAGAAACGTGTTTTTAAACAAATAATCTGTGGATTTGTCTGGAATATAGTAAAAATCTTGCTGTCAACCTTTTTCAAAATATGTTCCTGTTTTCAAATTAAATGGGTTATGGTTAGCACATGTATGCACATCACACTAATTATATTCTCCTGCCAGTGAGGTAACTACCTTAACTCCTCATCTGTACTAAAACTGAATGTTTACACAAGAATAAGGATAGAATGCATGACCATAAGAGGGGACCGTATTCCAACTGTGCCAATTGTTCTCTTCCCCTAATCTGCTCTCAGCTAAAAGTTGTATTTGGTCTTTGTCCATACTGTACATTAATAGTATATACTGTACAAAGAGATGAGTTATCAAAGTTGAGTTTGATACTAGAAACTGATTTTGCATAGTAAATTTAACTACATACAAACAGACTTCTGTGGCATCTCGGTCTATATAATTTGTGCAGTCTACAACTAGAGAATTCATTTTTAGTACAGTGTCTCCACCTACTGACTATTCTTGAAGTTCATATTTATGTTTTTTAATGTAAAACTAATCTGAGAATTACTGAAAGTTTTCTTTCTACCCATTCTTAAATTTATTTAAGACTTCAAAATAATTTTTCTTTTACAGGTAAATTAGTAAAGGAAATAAAATTATCACACAATATTAAATGATAGATTTGTTGGTTTGCTTAACTCGATAAGGATTTCAAGCTATACATTTGGGTAGAGTTGGTTTGTTGTGCTGCATTTGAAAAATACGTCTAATAATCTGCAAGCCAAGTATCCAATCTACAGTATGTTGTTTGATGCTGGGATGTTGAAGATACGTTGCCGTGTTCCATTTTTCTATTAGTGTACAAGAATTCAAAAAAATGGAATCCGAGAAGGATTAGACACCCTCCTACACCATAGGTGTTTTAGTTATTGAACTATAAGGGAATTGGGCAAAATTGGGACCAGTGCATTTGGCCAGAAAACTGTCAGGAACTTGGCACTGACTGGGAAACAATGCTGTTACCCAATAAATCACTGGGCTGTCAGTGAACACAGCATTGGAGAAGCACATTTTGTTTTAAACAGAGGACAACTTGAGCCTTTCTTTGCAGATTGCTGTAGTATTTGGTGAGGTGATTCATCCAGTGATATTTTACATCTGTGGTTGACTGTTTAATTAGATGTAGCATTTTTTTATAACATTAAGATTTTGAGTATATTTTGTTGATCAATTCAATACATGACAGACAGAATAAGGGGGAAGTTCTCCTTACGGCCAAGATATCTCTGTTAATTTCTGCCCATGTAATCTGTCCATTCACCAGATGATTTTGCCTATTGTTCTGGACCTGAACCGATTGGTCCTATCTTCCAGTTTTGTCTCTTGATCTGTCTGACCTGTTTCCTCCATGGTGTTGCAGTCATAGCTAGTGTGTAGAGAAAGATCAACTTAATGTGAGATCGGTCCATTCAAAAGTCTGATGGCAGTAGGGAAGAAGCTATTCTTGAGTTGGTCGGTACGTGACCTCAGACTTTTGTATTTTTTTCCCAACGGAAGAAGGTGGAAGAGAGTATGTCCAGGGGCGTGGGGTCCTTAATTATGCTGGCTGCTTTGCCAAGGCAGTGGGAAATATAGAGAATCAATGATTGGGAGGCTGGTTTGCGTGATGGAATGTGCTTTAACTCTCCATGATAATTTGACCATGCATTTGATCTTTCTGTTTGGGGTTCTTATGCTTTGGACCCTGTCCACTGGAAAGTGGGGTGAAATTGCACAACCCGAGTCCGTGCCCGAATGCTGCACTTGAGGGAAAATTGGAAATTATCAGTCTAGGCTGGATTTCAACTCAAGTCCTTGTGTGTTGGACTACTGCTTCGATCTGTTCTTATTTAATTGTGAAAAAAGTTTCACTTGTAAGTTATTTAGGTTTATAAATTAATATTTGTGTAAATGTGTTTCAAAGTATTTGGTGGGTATTTGCACAAATGAAAGTCTCATTCGTAGGGGCATATTTGCTAATAGAGAATATGAAGTGATTTAATAAAGCTGCAGAGTGAATTTACATGATATGTTTTCTCTTAAAAGGTTTGTGTGTTAGACCTGCGGAAATAGCGCTGCTAGCTGGAAGCCATGGACCGACAATGAATGTGTACATAGCCAAAACGACTGTCCCTGCCCCATGCACTGCTACAGTCTCACTTGAACCATGGCCAGTCCACTACAGCCAAAACAAGTCAGAATGCAAAACCCAGGACAACTGAGCCCTGATGTGAAGAGTACCTTGACTGCTTAATGCTGGAAGCTCCACCCACAAAGAAAAGTCAACCTTTCTGGAAGGTTTAAAACAACTTGAAAAAAGACTTGACATGAGACCATATGTGTACCAAAATGGAAAGATAATATCAGAGGACAAAAATATCTTTTATTTTTTTGGTCCAGAGTCTATGTAGAATGAGTTATCTTGTCAGCAGTTCAGCAGATCTGTGTGCAGACATATCAGCTTCTTTCAATCAGCAGCAAATAGTTTGTTCCCTTGTTTTAAACATTGTTTTATCACTTTAGTTTACAGTTGCATGATGTAGGAGAGTGACTGTATCTTGTTTATCTTGTTTTTTTTTCCTACTGACACTTAACACACAACTAGAAAAAAACTTTTTTATGGATACTATAAGCAAAATAACAGTGTATTTGGTATGTTTTTGGTACATTTTGTGGCTCACAACCTAATATGTGGGAAAACATAAAACCGCTCCAAAATTTGACATAAAATTAGTTTCATTCTACATCAGTCATAGGTAACAAGCTGTGGTTTACAGGTGATGTGGCTAAAATGTAGTAGTTTCTTAATGGGGACAATGATTCTGCCGATTTATGAGAATTAAACAAATGGGCACAAAGAAAGAGAATCGATGCAGGGATGCATCCCATTGCTTTAAGACCATAGTTTGCATATGGTTGGATTGTGCACTATTGATAGAGCAGCTTATAGAATTTTGAAAGATAACTTTTCTGGACAGAGGATTATTGCTGTTACTCTACTTATTCTTTGGTAGAACTACAGGCATAAATTTCACAGCAAGATTCCAGTATTAAGGACTGATGTCTCGTAAGCAATGTTTTTAAAAACCTATCCAGTGCAATGAGATAAACCTCCCTCCCCCTCCCTCTGCCATTGGGCAGAAATCATGCAGGCATATGTTTATGTTAATGCTAAGGTAAGGGTTGACTTTGCTTTAATTTTCTTTCCTTGGTGCTCATGTATTACACATGGGTTCATCTTGGCTCAGCCCTCTAAAGTACTTGCACTTGCTGCATTGTTCAGTAAAGTACAGGTAGTATAATTGCAATAGCTTTTTTTAGAATAAAAGTATATTCTATAAAGTATAGCATATCTGAGCTTTTAAACCTCAGGGGACCCTTCTTCAGATGATGAAGTGGTTAAACAAATATTTCTGCTACAAGACACTCGATTACTTTTTCACACGAAGAAATGACGTTTGAGGTTTCAAATCCTTGGATTTAATGCATTGTAAAATGTTAGTCTAACAAAGGTATTCTTCTATTTCCCAAATCCCATGCAACAACAGATCAATGAAATGAAGTTACTGTTGCAAAGACTTTATACCACCACTTCAAACTTGATCTGTTTTCCAACTCATTAAAAATGCAAGATCAGTTGCTTTTTTGTTTTAAATAGAAGTATGAGTAAGAAGAATTGCTGCACAAGTGTTGGATTTTTTGTCCTTGGAGTAAAGTCTGTTAATCACATTTAGAACTGATCATAGGTAACATGGCATAATCAAATAGCTGCTATATTTGCAGATGTTCCATAGTGTCTGCATCACTGAAGTTGACCAACAAGTTCAGAATGGCTCCTAGATGTTTATTATGGGCTATTTGTCAAATGTAGATAAATTATTAGGCAGCTTTATCACATTTGTAAGAGAAAATTCATTGGTTATGTTATTTACTAGCCTTTTGTTAAGTTGCTTCATATTAAGGTAACAAATGAGACTGGTTTTATCATTCTTTCAAGCTTTGCCCTTTGCAAGTTTGTTGGGAAGTCCAAGTTAAATTAAAGCCCTTGCATCCCCCGCCCCCCTATTAAAATGATGCATAAAGCATCTGCTAGTGTATGTTGCCCTAAAGAATTACTATTTAGATGGGTGAGCCCTAGCTAGTTTTTATCGGGCAGTTAAAACCTTTCATTTAAATCTTTTAAAACATATACATCGATGGCACAACATTCGAGAGCTCACAATGCAGTGGTAAACAGGTCAGAAGCAATTTTTAAAAATGCAAACAAGATGTCAGTAGCTTTCTATTTGCTGTTTTTTGACACGTTGAGGGTAGAGGTGTAAGAGCAATTTTGATGACCTAACTCAATTATCTAATTTCACATTTTGGATTGGAAAATGGAAAAAAGGATGGCAGTTACCTACACTGGACTTGAATGTGGCAATCCAAAAATGGGGTAGCAGTAGAGCCTCTCACCCGATGATAGCGATTTATCTGAATGGGTATTTACATCAGTCAGATTTTGTATGGATGGCAACTCTCTTTTCAAATGTGTCTATTCTTACCAATTGTTCTAAGGGCATCCATACTTCAACAATCTGAGGCTCCTATTCATATCTACTAGAACTTTGGGAGACTCAAAACAGCAAAATCATCATCATAACAAATTATACATACAACACTGTTTAAACTAACTGAAGTCAGGCATTATTACACATTAACACAGAAAATGCATAATTTCCAATATGAATTAAAAGCTGCTCCCCTTGCTCAAGTCAATATTGATTTGACTACGTTGATAAAACTGTTGCTCATTTGTTCCATTGCAATTGCTGTTTTAGGAAGGGCTGCAAATGAAACTAGATAGTTGAAGCAAGTGAAGTATTTAGGTTGGTGAAGACAGCATTAGGTGCATTCAGTGCTCAAGAACGAAGAGCATAAAAGGATGATTTCAGGGGCTAGCGTTACAACTCTAGCACTGGATTTACATGTCTGCATCATTTCTACAGTTCTCACAAATTAAGATTTTAAAAATTGTGAACCTGTAAACCAGGCCATGAAAGTTTTTTTCTACTCTTTGAACTCTTTATTGTTCTGTTTTTATTTGTACCTGTTCAAAAGACTGATTTTTGATGTACCATACTGTCCTGGACCATGTAAATATCACCTGATAATGTATTTAGGTTCCACATTACATTAATGATTTTCCCCTTTCCCCTCTCCCCAACCCTCCTTCCACCACCTCACCGTACAAGTATCACCACCAAGGCACATCTTCTGTTGCAGCTTCCCTTTGCATCGTATCGATCTGACAACCATAATTTGCATCAGATCTGAAAGAGGTCCAGAATAAAATATATTTTGATATTACATTATTGTTGTCTTTTTGGGTTTTGTATATTTGGCTTTGGGTAAGTAAAATTTAACTCTTGCATGTTAAAATAGAGATGGTAAAATAATTTAACAGTGAATGTTGCTCTTTGCCCTTTGAGGATTACTACCATAGAAGAATATGTTTGGCGATTCTGATTTGAGGCTGAAAACCTTTTTATGATTCATTTTTATTCATATAGATGCTTGAAATAACTCTATCTACATGTTCAGCTCCTTTGATTATTGGATTTATAATCACCTGGAAAGGAATAATTTGATTAGGGATAGTCAGCACGGTTTTGTGAAGGGTAGGTCGTGCCTCACAAACCTTATTGAGTTCTTTGAAAAGGTGACCAAAGAGATGGATGAGGGTAAAGCGGGTTGATGTGGTGTATATGGATTTCAGCAAAGCGTTTGATAAGGTTCCCCATGGTAAGCTTTTGCAGAAAATACGGACACATGGGATTGAGGGTGATTTAGAGGTTTGGATCAGGAATTGGCTAGCTGTAAGAAAACAGGGTGGTGGTTGATGGGAAATATTCATCCTGGAGTCCAGTTACTAGTGGTGTACCACAAGGATCTGTTTTGGGGCCACTGCTGTTTGTCATTTTTATTAATGACCTGGATGAGGGCATAGAAGGATGGGTTAGTAAATTTGCGGATGACACTAAAGTCGGTGGAGTTGTAGACAGTGCGGAGGGAAGTGGCAGGTTACAGAGGGACATAGATAAGCTGCAGAGCTGTGCTGAGAGGTGGCAAATGGAGTTTAATGCGGAAAAGTGCGAAGTGATTCACTTTGGAAGGAGTAACAGGAATACAGAGTACTGGGCTAATGGTAAGATACTTGGTAGTGTGGATGAACAGAGGGATCTGGGTATCCATGTGCATAGATCCCTGAAAGTTGGCACCCAGGTTGATAGGGTTGTTAAGAAGGCGTACGGTGTGTTAGCTTTTATTGGTAGAGGGATTGAGTTTCGGAGCCAGGAGGTCATGTTGCAACTGTACAAAACTCTGGTGCGGCCGCACTTGGAGTATTGCGTACAGTTCTGGTCGCCGCATTATAGGAAGGATGTGGAAGTGTTGGAAAGGGTGCAGAGGAGATTTACCAGGATGTTGCCTGGTATGGTGGGAAAATCGTATGAGGAAAGGCTGAGGGGCTTGAGGTTGTTTTCGTTAGAAGAAGGTTGAGAGGTGACTTAATAGAGGCATACAAGATGATCAGAGGATTAGATAGGGTGGATAGTGAGAGCCTTTTTCCTCAGATGGTGATGGCTAACACGAGGGGACATAGCTTTAAATTGAGGGGTGATAGATATAGGACAGATGTTAGAGGTAGGTTCTTTACTCAGAGAGTAGTAAGGGTGTGGAATGCCCTGCCTGCAGCAGTAGTGGACTCGTCAACCTTAAGAGCATTCAAATGGTTATTGGATAAACATATGGATGATATTGGAATAGTGTAGGTTAGATGGGCTTTAGATTGGTTTCACTGGTCGGCGCAACATCGAGGGCCGAAGGGCCTGTACCGCGCTGTAATGTTCTATGTTTGTAATGTAATCACAAGGCTTTCCTTTATGGCTACCTCTAATTCATTGGAGTCACTGATTTAAAGCTGTCTGATCCTGGGAAATTATGTTACCATCTAGGTATGTTTTGATGTTCAGGGAGACATGGGTTTATAGTACAAGGAACTTGGGTACATCAAACAATTAGGAAGGCAAATTGCATGTTGGCCTTTATTGCAAGGAGATAGGAGACTAAGAAAAAAAGAAGTCTTTCTACAAGTGTATGGGACTTTGGAAGACCACACCTGTTAAGTACTGTGCGCTGTTTTGGTCTCCATATTTATTGGCGTTGGAGGCAATAGAGGGAACTTTCATGAGATTAGTCCCTGCCTTAGATGAAAGACTGAGGAAATTTTGCCATGTTCTCTGGAATTTAGAAGAAGATTATCTCATCAAAATATACAAAATTCTGAAGGGGCTTGACAGATGAGATTATTTCCTCTCCTGGGGAATCTACAACATGAGGGCACAGTCTCAGGATAAGGGGTTGTGGATACTGCACTGTGGATTTTATTTAAGGATGGGATAGACAATTTTTTATCACAGGATATCAAGGGATATGGGCAATGGCGGGGGGGGGGAGATGGTTGTGGAAGAAGCAGATGGAATTGAAGCCCAAGATCACCTATGATTGTTTGAATGGCAGAGTGGACTCGAAGGACCGCACCGCATGGTATACTTCTGCACCCATCTCTTGTGTTCTTGTGAAATATGAGAATTTACAGGTAAAGATCTTAAATGACAGTAAATTGTAAATTAACCAATTATTTGCAGCACAGGAAAATGATGCAGTATGAGGATTTAATAAGTATTGTCTAAAGTGATGCACCCCATTACCTATATACTATTTTGGTTAAACCAATTAAACTAAATTAAATAAATCCATTACCTATATAAATGACTTTTGAGAGTCTCAGCTTGATTGAAGTGACATTTGATGTATTTCAGGCAATCTATTTTTGATGCGAAGAATTCAAGCAAGAATGACAGCTATTGCTTGATGGGGTTTTCTGACCTCTTAGCAACCCAATCTCTTCCCAAATTGCCAGTCTAGAATAACTTCAAACAATTATCAGGTGGACTGCTTTAAAGTGCATTCCCACAGCTAGTGCCTGAACAATGGTTTTAAAAGGATAGTAACTGATGATTGGAAGTACATACTAGTGATGCAGCCCCCAGATGAGAAGTGACTAGGGAATAGTGTTCAATACTGTAGTAAACCTAAATATTTAAGTACAATACATTAAATTTAAGCTCTTCTCTGTGTTGCTAAAATTTTCTCTCTCTGTTTTTCCCCACCCTTCTCCTTAAGGTAGTGATAATTCCACAGCTCCCCCCTCCCACGGAGCCTTGTCAAGTGACCATTCTTCATATATATGAGGCTAAATTGGAAGTGTCATGGGCTATCTATTTGATCGTAGCCAAATTCTACCCTGTCCTCACATGACCTCTGCAGGGATACTGGCCATTTCTTTGACCCTTGGTCTAGAAATTAACAAAGGCAATTGTAATGTCCCAGTCGTCACCCTGGTTGAAAACAACGAACTCCTCATATACCAGAGATTAAAGCAGCAACATTATTGCTCCATATAGCTCAGGTACATTCAATTAGGCAATTACCAACGGAGCTGTCAAGGACCCTGCATTTATTGAATATTTTGCCAGCTGTTAAACGTAGTACAGCTATTATTACTTAGAACTTGTGGCAGATTCTGAAAATGGTATCAGCGTGGGCTAACTACGCAAGTTAGTTTAACCATTTTGAAGGCCAGATTAAACCAGGAAAATGTTGTGACCTGGAGGATTTCTGTTTGTTATTTCAAACCTTGTACATATAGAGGAACTTACATCCTTGAGTCTGAAAATTTAATGGCATCCTTTATTACATAGTGCAGAAAGATTGCGATATCAAAAAAAAAATGCTGGGTTTCTATATGGACTTCTCCACATGCAAAAGAGAATTTGTTATGTCCTAAAAACAACAGGATTTGCTGTAAGTGACTATGGTATAAAACTGAAGTTTTACTTATCACTTATGCTTAACATTAATGTTTCTGCAATTAGCATTGTATTTTCTTGCCACCCATTTGTCAAAACTATAAAACAATTTTTCCGTAACTGTATATTCTCCCTTTGTGTTAGCTATGGGGACTGATCCATGTTTTCAGTAACCAGAGTTTCACTGCCTGACACCACTTGTGGGATGATAATGAATCCCCTTTCATCGGGAGCTCATGGTTACATCTTAATGTTGCCTTGCAGAGTTTTTGCAGTGCAATCTGCCCTGACCCAAATATTACGTGCCTCAAGTGAGATTTTAGACCAATCATTTGTTGCAGTTTGTTCGACCATATGCAGTATAATTAAACAGTGCTGGATTACTGCCAGTGGTAAAATGCACATTGAACATTGCTGCACTTGAGACAAATTCAGGCAAAGTTTGGAAAATTGTGGATGTAATTCTATTTGTGGTCTTGCCTTTGAGTTCTAAAGTGTTTAAATATATATAACTGCTGTTTTTTTGACCGTCTCAGGCTAACTGAATTACTTTGCTTGAATATCAATGATCACAAAGCGTTTGCTTTCCACCTTCATCATTGACTATGTATATTGTTGATATATTTTGCATTTCTGATGACAGATTGCATTTTACACACAATTTCTCCAGTACTGCTTAACTCATCAATCATTTAGAACTTCAGTAGAAACATTGGCCGCGATTCTCCCAAAAAGTGCTGAATTGGCAGGAAAACTGTTCTAAATCCCGACTGTTTTTTCAGTTCAGCTTCTCACCTGAATCTCCGCACTCTCTGTACTGCAGAGGTCCCAGTCATGAATATCATTAAAAACCTGGGTGGGGGGGGGGCGGCGTGGGTGAGGTGGTGGCCTATTCGCGCTGGAGTCTGACAGTTCTGGGACTCTGCGCATGCACAGTGGTCCTGATCTGTCAGACTCCCCATTTGCTGACCAGCCTGGGACCACTGCAGTGCTGCCTCTCCAGCACCCTCCATGGCCCGATCGCAGACCCCACAACAATTCCGGGGCCAGCTCTGACAACCCCCCCCCGCCCCCAGTCGTGATCCCGATCCTGATATACAGCCCCCCCCGCCCCCAGCAGTGGCAAAGCCCGCCCCAATCGCTGCCCTCCCTTCATCCCAGACCGATCCTGTCTGCAGCGTGGCAGCGACACCCCACCACCCCCACCGATTGCCCATAGGCCCTGCCTCCTTGGCACTGTCTGATGCCTGGTGGGCAGTGCCAAGGTGCCCCCTGGGCATAGGCACGTTGCCTCTTGGGCAGTGCCAGAGGGCACAGGCTAGCACTGCCAGGGTGCCTATGGGCCAGGGGGCACCACCTGAACCCCAGAGGGGCCCCGATTTTCCCCCCTCCCTTCATTCCGGTGGGATCTCTCCTAGTTCCCCGAACATGGGGAGCTAGTCTGAACCTGCCGGAATGAAGTACTCCTGAAGGGGTGGGAGATTTGATCGGGACCTGAAAGTTCCCGATAATGACCAGCTAAACATATTTAAAATACATTTTAAAAAGATTCAAATTACTTAACTGCCTTCCCGCCAGTTTCCAGCGTGGTCTGACTGGCTACGGTTCGCCGGCACTGTGAGATGCGCATGCGTTCCCGGCACATGCGCAAATCTCGGTACAAGGCCGGCGATGCGCGTCTCCCACCTTGACATGCCAGCAAAGTTGCAGGTCGCAATGGGAGAATCGTGACCATTTCAACATTTATATTTAAGAATAGTATCATGAGAAGATTTGACAACAGCTCCTTCAATACTGTTAGTTGCTGATTTCCACTCCCTGCTCCCCCTCTTCCCAAACCCCAGCAAGAACACCAGAGTCTTAACCATTTATCATGTTGCCTTTTGTTCATTGCCAATTTTCAGCTATTTTGTTAATTCCATGAGCCATATTCTTTCTTTAAAATCTCTTCTGAAGATCCAAGTTTTGATTCATTTAATTATCCTTTTAAGTGAATTAGAAAATTTGTAAGACTCCAAAGCAATGAAAACATCCTACACATTTTAGACAAACATCAAATATGCTTCTAAATTTCAGCATTTTTCACTGGTCTTTTAACTTCCATAATCCCATGTTTCATTTTTGATTATTGGAACTCTTTGAATTATTCTTCATTGATGTCCATCTTCTGTATTTCAGAAGTTTAGGAAGATCAATAGATCCTTAGTTACTTCTCAAATTTCCCTGGAGATTACTTTGGTCCCAGGAGACCTTTAATGCTTTCCTCTTGCATTCCATTGTAAATGATGGCAGCCATCAGAACCAGTTTATTGCTGCCAGTTCCTGGCAACCAATGATATTCCTATCCAATTTACACCCTAAAGGATTTATCTGGATACATAACTAAAGTAATTTATTGTCTTTGCCATTACTATGTTCTTTGTTACTTCATGCCTCTAATGATTAATGAGCATCTTCACTGTAACATATTCACCATAACTCCTCATCAGGAATTGTTTTGAGATTGAATGGTCTACATCTAGGAGTATTGGATGCCTCATTTTGGCTCACCCATACTTTCATGCATGAATTGATTGAGATTATTTTAATACGCTGACATCTCTAGGATTAGTAATGCACTTAAAATTAAAAACATTTAAGTATGTGAAATGCAAGTTATCTAATTCAATGTTAATTGGCAGAATCAGGCATTGATATTACATGGTCTATTACTATGCTGTTTATTCCATTTGACCTAACTACCATGTGCTGGTGTTTACGCTCCACATGATTCTCCACCAATTCCATCTACTCATCTCAGCTTTGCAGCGCATCTTTCTAATCCCTTTTCTCTCATGTGGTTGCGTAGCTTTATTTTGAAGGCATCCAAATTATTTGCCTCATCCACTTTCAATATTAGTGAGTTCCACATTAGTAACTACGTTGTATTTAAAGACCCAAGTTTTGGATTATAAGAGGTCTTTAGGTGCAGTGGGTAGGGTCGCTGCCCCTGAACCAGAAGCTCCAGGTTCAAGTCTTACTCTAGGATTTGATGTCCAATAAGTTGTGATCATAAAGCAGTCAAACAGATAAGCTCAGCTTGTAAATTATTCCAATGTGCCAATGGCACAGAGTGGGAGAGGTTCTTGGTCAGCTATGTGATGGAAAGAAATTGGAGCCTCTACCATTGGTATTCTTAGCTCTAGGCTACTACAGGCATGTTAAAGTGCATGTTGCCAAAGCAGCAACTTGGACTCCTTGAGGAGCTGGAAACTCACTTGTCTGGATGGCCAATGTGGATCAGGTTAGTACCAATCGTTCCGGCTGTGGTAGATTTGGGACATGTCTCCTTGCCCTACCCATGGTGGAAAAAGTGGCACTGTGGGTCGGAGCTGCCTTTGGGCATAGAACTCGAGAAGAAGTAGTAGTTTTAAATTCTCCCACAAATGGAAACATTCCACATCTCCCTGGTATAACCCATTCATAACTTTAAAAACATATCAGGTCTCCTCTAAATCTTACCTAAAGAAAAATGTCACAGCATGTTCCACCTTACCTGATTGCTACCAATCCTGTAAATCATTTATATTGCCTTCAGTGCTTCAATATCCTTTTTACAATAAGGAATCTAGAACTATGGATAGTACTCATAAGTGCAGCCTGACCAGGCTTCTCTACATTTTTAGCATAAGTTAATTTTCTATGAGTTATGTGTCCCTTGAAATAAATACCAGTGTTTTATTGGCACTTTTAATTGCTTTGTTGACTTGCAACGCTGCTTTTTAGTTTGCTCATCTGTATCCCCAGATCCATTTGCTCTTCTTCCACTCAGTTTCTTATGCCGTAAGGTATAGATGATGTTTCTGTTTTTCCTATCTACGTGCGTCACCTTGCTTTTCTGCTCAAGTTAATTTACCACTCAATTGCCCAGTCTGCAAGTTTTTTAATGCCTTGAATAATGTTGCATTTTTCAAATGTGTCATAGTAAGGTCAGCATCAACTCACTTCACTTCTTAGCTCATGAGCTGCTATATAGTAATTCATGCTGTGACATTGAAAATTGCTGTTTTGGATGGAATTGCCCTTAATGCTAGATTTAAAAAAACACCAAAGCAGGACAAATGTCTGCAATAATATACAAGATGTGGATTGTGCATGTTTCCATTTGACTAATGATAAATTTATTGAAGTCTCACTAGTTTTTGTCTGATCATGTAGTAACAAAATGCATAATTTTCAATTAATTAAAAAAATGAAAACTGGAAATACTGTACATATAGAATCTACTCTTGTTAATTTGGGGTCGATAGAAGCAGGCTGTTTTCAGGAGTTGGTGGGTGAGGAATGAGAGGCTAGAGATATTGGACAATACGTCAGAAATTTATAACAGTGGAAAGAATCTTTGCACAGAATTGTGAACGAGTGAATTCATTAATAGACAAGAGACTGTCAACATTACTGTAAATTAACTTGACAAAGTCAGCTTAATTAGTAATAAAAACAGCAAATGCTGGAAATATTCAGCAGGTCAGTGAGCATCTGTGGTGAAAGGGACCACATTAACATTTCAGGTTGATGATCTTTCATCAGCTTTATTGGCTTGTGATTAGTCACTTCATAAAGCAAGCAAATCAAGAGATTTAGATACCAAGACTATTGGATATATTAAACATCTCACCAGCTTGGGCGGCACAGTGGCAAGCACTGCTGCCTTACAGTGCCAGGGACCCGATTTCAATTCCAACCTTGAGTGACGGGCTGTGTGGAGTTTGCATATTCTCCCTGTGTCTGCGTGGGTTTCCTCTGGGTCATCTGGTTTCTTCCCACAGTCCAAAGATGTGCAATGTAGGTGAATTGGCCATGCTAAATTGTGCTTTAGTGTCCAAAGATGTGCAGGTTAGATGGATTAGACGTGAATGCAGGGATAGGGCGGGAGAGGAGGCCGATGTTTAGTTGGTGGTGAGAGCCTAGGGAAGGCACCCTTGTCAGCGTCGGTGCAGCCTCGATGGGTCAAATGGCCTCCTTCAGTGCATAGGGATTCTATGATTATTACTGATAGTCTGGCTTATACATCCTTTTCCTTTTGAGTTAATGCAGTAATTTGATTGCTATCTTTTGGTATGTCTGTGATTTTGTTTTGTCCACAGATGTGGTTATCTGGTCTCCCTCGTGGACCTTCTTAGTAGATTCACCTTGCATTTCAGTAGCCATATTTGTCTACATCTAGTTCAAAAAATGGCATTTCTTTATAATCCCTGTTTGTTACCTCCTAAATTGAACCATGCCAACTTGTGTCCACCAATTTTGTGAAAAGTTCTTTCAGCGAAGCATCTATAGGCATTAACTATGTTTCATCATAAACATAAAAACTAGGAGCAGGAGTAGGCCATCTGGCACCTTGAGTCTGCTCCGCCATTCAATATGATCATGGCTGATCTTTTTGTGGACTCAGCTCCACTTACCCGCCCGCTCACCGTAACCCTTAATTCGTTTACTGTTCAAAAATGTATCTATCCTTGCCTTAAAAACATTCAATGAGGTAGCCTCAACTACTTCACTGGGCAGGGAATTCCACAGATTCACAACCCTTTGTGTGAAGAAGTTCCTCTTCAACTCAGTCCTAAATCTGCTTCCCCTTATTTTGAGGCTATGTTCCCTAGTTCTAGTTTCACCCGCCAGTGGAAACAACTTCCCTGCTTCTTTCTTATCTATTACCTTCATAATCTTATATGTTTCTATAAGATCTCCTCTCATTCTTCTGAATTCCAATGAGTATAGCCCCAGTCTACTCAGTCTCTCCTCATAAGCCAATCCTCTCAACTCCGGAATCAACCTAGTGAATCTCCTCTGCACCCCCTCCAGTGCCAGTATATCCTTTCTCAAGTAAGGAGACCAAAACTGTACACAGTACTCCAGGTGTGGCCTCACCAGCACCTTATACAGCTGCAATATAATCTCGCTGTTTTTAAACTCCATCCCTCTAGCAATGAAGGACAAAATTCCACTTGCCTTCTTATTTACCTGCTGTACCTGCAAAGCAACTCCTTGAGATTCCTGCACAAGGCCACCTAGGTCCCTCTGCACAGCAGCATGTTGCAATTTTTTACCATTTAAATAACAGTCCATTTTGCTGTTGTTCCTACCAAAATGGATGACCTCACATTTACCAACATTGTACTCCATCTGCCAGACCCTCGCCCACTCACTTAGATTATCTATATCCCTTTGCAGACTTTCAGCGTCCTCTGCACACTTTGCTCTTCCACCCAACTTAGTGTCATCTGCGGATTTTGACAAACTACACTTGGTCCCCAACTCCAAATGATCTATGTAAATCGTAAACAATTGCGGTCCCAACACTGATCCCTGAGGCACACCACTAGTCACTGATCGCCAACCACAAAAACACCCATTTACCCCCACTCTTTGCTTTCTGTTAGTTAACTAATCCTCTATCCATGCTAATATATTACCCGTAACACAAAGAAGAACAAAGAACAGTACAGCACAGGAAACAGGCCCTTCGGCCCTCCAAGTCTGTGCCGCTCCTTGGTCCAACTAGACCAATCGTTTGTAACCCTCCATTCCCAGGCTGCTCATGTGACTATCCAGGTAAGTCTTAAACGATGTCAGCGTGCCTGCCTCCACCACCCTACTTGGCAGTGCATTCCAGGTCCCCACACCCTCTGTGTAAAAAACGTCCCTCTGATGTCTGAGTTATACTTCGCCCCTCTCAGCTTGAGCCCGTGACCCCTCGTGATCGTCACCTCCGACCTGGGAAAAAGCTTCCCACTGTTCACCCTATCTATACCCTTCATAATCTTGTATACCTCTATTAGATCTCCCCTCATTCTCCGTCTTTCCAAGGAGAACAACCCCAGTCTACCCAATCTCTCCTCATAGCTAAGACCCTCCATACCAGGCAACATCCTGGTAAACCTTCTCTGCACTCTCTCCAATGCCTCCACGTCCTTCTGGTAGTGCGGCGACCAGAACTGGACGCAGTACTCCAAATGTGGCCTAACCAACGTTCTATACAGCTGCATCATCAGACTCCAGCTTTTATACTCTATACCCCGTCCTATAAAGGCAAGCATACCATATGCCTTCTTCACCACCTTCTCCACCTGTGTTGCCACCTTCAAGGATTTGTGGACTTGCACACCTAGGTCCCTCTGTGTTTCTATACTCCTGATGACTCTGCCATTTATTGTATAACTCCTCCCTACATTATTTCTTCCAAAATGCATCACTTCGCATTTATCCGGATTAAACTCCATCTGTGCACCTTTATCTGCACCTTTATCTTATGTAGCAGTCGTTGGTGCGGCATCTGTGCACCTTTATCTGCACCTTTACCTTATGTAGCAGTCGTTGGTGCGGCACCTTGTCAAATGCCTTCTGGAAATCCAGATACACCACATCCACAGGTTCCCCATTGTCCAATGCACATGTAATGTTCTCAAAGAATTCCACCAAATTAGTCAAACATGACCTGCCCTTTATGAACCCATGCTGCGTCTTACCAGTGGGACAATTTATATCCAGATGTCTCGCTATTTCTTCCTTGATAGATTCAAGCATTTTCTCTACTACAGAAGTTAAGCGAACTGGCCTATAGTTACCTGCCTTTTGTCTACCTCCTTTTTTAAACAGTGGTGTCACATTTGCTGCTTTCCAATCTGCGGGAACCACCCCAGAGTCCAGCGAATTTTGGTAAATTACCACTAGTGCATTTGCTATTTCCCCCGCCATCTCTTTTAGTACCCTGGGATGCATTCCATCAGGACCAGGAGACTTGTCAACCTTTAGCCCCATTAACTTGCCCAAAACTACCTCTTTCATGATAATAGTTTCTAGGTACTCACCTGCCATAGCCTTCCTCAATTTTTGGCATGTTATTTGTGTCTTCCACTGCGAAGACTGACACAAAATACCTGTTCAATGCCTTAGCCATTTCTCATTTCCAGTTATTACATCCCCTTTCTCATCCTCTAAAGGACCAATGTTTACTTTAGCCACTCTTTTTCATTTTATATATTAGTAGAAACTTTTGCTATCTGTTTTTATATTCTGAGTGAGTTTACTCTCATAATCCATCTTACCTTTCTTTATAGCTTTTTTCGTGGCTTTCTGCTGACCCTTAAAGATTTCCCAATCCTCTAGGTTTCCACTAATCTTTGCCACTTTGTATGCATTTCCTTTCAATTTGATACCCTCCTTTATTTCCTTCGATATCCATGGCTGATTATCTCTTTTTCTACAGTCCTTCTTTATCACTGGTATATACTTTTGCTGAGCACTGTGAAAGATCGCTTTGAAAGTCCTCCACTGTTCCTCAATTGTCCCACCATAAAGTCTTTGCTCCCAGTCTACCTTAGCCAACTCCTCCCTCATCCCTTTATAGTCTCCTTTGTTTAAGCACAAGACACTGGTATTGGATTTTACTTTCTCATGCTCCATCTGTATTTTAAATTCAACCATTCTGTGATCGCTTCTTCCAAGAGGATCCCTAACTGCAAGATCATTAATTATTCCCGTCTCATTATACAGGACCAGATCGAGGATAGCTTGCTCCCTTGTCAGTTCCATTACATACTGTTCAAGGAAGCTATCGCGGATACATTCTATGAACTCCTCCTCAAGGCTGCCTTGACCGACCTGGTTTGACCAATTGATAGGTAGATTGATATGTTTCCCAGTCACAAGCTGCACTCCTTTTTTGTGGGTACATTATGATCATTATATGCCATTTTCACTGTAAGCTAAGTGTCTAACTAGGATTCAGGTGATGTTATGAGCCCACTAAGGATATAACGTTCCTAACTTTCAGGATTTGAGCTCTGTGCCATGTGGATTTCTTTGAAATTGACTTTAAAAAGTCGATGTTGTGCTGCAAAGATGGCTGCTAAGGGTTAGGTGACCTTTTGTGATTTCCAGAAAGACACAGGATTAGCTCATGTTGAACAGGCTGGTGGAAATACTGAAACTGTAAACAGCTGTGGGTGGAGTGGCACCTTTGACTGGACATACCAAGATGGAATCTGTGGAATTAACACCTATTTGTGGACTTATACAAAAATTCCAAGTCAATAGACTTGTATGCCCACTGTATTTGAGTTTAATACTTAACAAAAGAGAGCCACAGAAGCCAGCTCATTGTGAGTTGGTGTGAATAACCCATCCATTTCACCATTGTTGCACAATGGCTTCAGATTTCCAAATTATTCTGGGTGGACAGCAGAAGGATTGATGAGTTGATTGAAACTGTCTTTAGATAACAAATCTTTTACTCCCAAGTACCAAGAGAGAAACCAGATTGGTCTGGAAACCATTAGGGCAAAGGGACCATTCCTCTAGCTAGGAAAACAGAACCCTACCTAACAACCAGTTATTTCAGGTAGTGAGGGGAACTAATTTGTTTTCATTTGAAAAGATTCACCGTACTAAGGATCGGGGGGCTGCTCTGCATCGTGATCATTGTAGGGGGCGCGATCGGTCTGGGTGGGGGTGGCGGGGGCTGGATTTCAAGCAATCTGCCATGAGCCCCCATGATTGTGGTTGGGGTGGGGGGGGGGGGGGGAGAGGCGTTTGTTGAGACTGCCTGCAGCGGCAACCACCAGGCAGCTCTCTGTCTGAACTAGAGGTCTGCACATGCGCAATAGCTCCTGCTTTAGGCTGCCTGCAGCAGCTCAAAACAGTCTAACCATATTTTCAATGTCTAAATCCATAAGATTGGGAGTGAAAACTCAACCAAAAAGCAGATGGGGAACTCTCCCGTTTACATGTTAGCTGGACACTTAGGGGTGGAATTTTACAAGATTGTTTCTACCTCGCCACCTCTCTCCACATCCATACCATATGTTTATGCAGCCAGGATGAGAATAAAATATCAAGTCCCTTCATTCAGCTAAGAATCACTACACTAATCATCTTCTTCAAATTCTTAGATGAGACAAAACAGATGGGAAGCTACTTTAGGAGCATTCTAAATGCCTCCCCAACCCCTTGAGTGATCCAACAATTATTAGCCAGAAATAATCTTTACCATATTCCATTGATTATATTACTATCCAAAATTGCAATACTGCCACCGTGAAGTGCAGCTAAGTTAGTCCACTACCACCTCAAATATCCTAATTAATAGTAAAGTTGCAGATTTGTATTTTATTCCTAAAAGCTGCTGTAGCTGGGGGCATTTTGGAGAAATGGATATAAAAGGTGGAGGAAATAGCACTGGTTTTCTTGAATAATAATCCAATAAGTTTTCTTTGAAGCTGTCTTTTGTGGAACTGTTTGGACCAGGATCTTCCAGAACACAATGTTGCCTGCCCCCCCCCCCCACCCCTCTCCCCCTCCCCACCCCTCTCCCCCCTCCCCACCCCACAAGCTTGAGGTCTCTTAATGATCCCAGTAACTATTGAGGAATCTTGTTGATACAATTGGTGCAGATGTTTCATCCATTCTTCACCAGCACTGGAATTGAATACTCTGGATCAAAAAAGAGCAAGTTTGATTTGATACTCAGGAATAACCTTATTGAGTTTTTTGAGAAAGTGACCAAGGAGGTGGATGGGGGCAAGGCAGTGGACGTGGTATATATGGATTTTAGTAAGGCGTTTGATAAGGTTCACCATGGTAGGCTTCTGCAGAAAATGCAGATGTATGGGATTGGGGGTGATCTAGGAAATTGGATCAGGAATTGGCTAGCGGATAGGAAACAGAGGGTGGTGGTTGATAGTAAATATTCATCATGGAGTGCGGTTACAAGTGGTGTACCTCAGGGATCTGTTTTGGGGCCACTGCTGTTTGTAATATTTATTAATGATCTGGATGAGGGTATAGTTGGGTGGATTAGCAAATTTGCTGATGACACCAAAGTCGGTGGTGTGGTAGACAGTGAGGAAGGGTGTCGTAGTTTGCAGGAAGACTTAGACAGGTTGCAAAGTTGGGCCGAGAGGTGGCGGATGGAGTTTAATGCGGAGAAGTGTGAGGTAATTCACTTTGGTAGGAATAACAGATGTGTTGAGTATAGGGCTAACGGGAGGACTTTGAATAGTGTGGAGGAGCAGAGGGATCTAGGTGTATGTGTGCATAGATCCCTGAAAGTTGGGAATCAAGTAGATAAGGTTGTTAAGAAGGCATATGGTGTCTTGGCGTTTATTGGTAGGGGGATTGAATTTAGGAGTCGTAGCGTTATGTTGCAACTGTACACAACTCTGGTGCGGCCGCACTTGGAGTACTGTGTGCAGTTCTGGTCCCCACATTACAGGAAGGATGTGGAGGCTTTGGAGAGGGTGCAGAGGAGGTTTACCAGGATGTTGCCTGGTATGGAGGGGAGATCCTATGAGGAGAGGCTGAGGGATTTGGGATTGTTTTCGCTGGAAAGGCGGCGGCTAAGAGGGGATCTTATTGAAACATATAAGATGATTAGAGGTTTAGATAGGGTGGATAGTGATAGCCTTTTTCCTCTGATGGAGAAATCCAGCACGAGGGGGCATGGCTTTAAATTGAGGGGGGGTAGTTATAGAACCGATGTCAGGGGTAGGTTCTTTACCCAGAGGGTGGTGAGGGATTGGAATGCACTGCCAGCATCAGTAGTAAATGCGCCTAGTTTGGGGGCGTTTAAGAGATCCGTAGATAGGTTCATGGACGAAAAGAAATTGGTTTAGGTTGGAGGGTCACAGTTTTTTTTTTTAACTGGTCGGTGCAACATCGTGGGCCGAAGGGCCTGTTCTGCGCTGTAATGTTCTATGTTCTATGTTCTATGATAGGTTAAATGTAATTCCGAATTGTAGAATAGCTTAAATCTCAAGGAAACCAATCTGCCTTTATCATTTTTTAAAAAAAGTCATTCTCTAGTACACAGCTCTTAAAGTGCTGGAAGCCATGGGAGCACAAATCTTGATTTTAGCAAGAATGTGTACTGAATTCAAAAGTCCATGTAAAGATGCATGGGAAACGTACTGAACTTGTCTCTTTAAAATGCAAGGTAAAGTTCATTGTTTTATCCCCACCTGATGTCTTAATGTATTGTAAAACATCTTGAGGGACTTGGAATGCCACTTTCTGGTATTTCACAAAGTACTGTGGCATTCCTTTTTTTTCAGATGAATGCTGCTAGACTCGTCTGTGCATCTAGTATATTTCTGCCAACTAAAAAACGTGCAACCGGTTGTATATAGTGATCAGTATCCCATGTGCAGTTAGAGAGCAATTGATGGATACAAGAGGCATCTGTTCAACAAAAACATAGTCCTTTGAGACAACACTGAGTAGAAGTCTTTAATATTATAGTGTCTCCTCAATGTTAAAACCAGTTGCCATAAACAAGTGTAAAATACTGATCCTTAAGCACTTGTTTTGCAAGTGACAGCTGCTGTTGTTTGAATCCACAATACTGTGTTTTGACCTCACAAGGCAAATCCTTAAATTTGATTTTAAAAAATAAAATGCACTTCCTGTTTGCAGGTATTAGTTCAGAAAAACAAAGACATTCCATTCTTGTGCTCTTTTGGAATTGTTTGGCAAAAATAATACAAGCTCTACAATTCCCAGCAAGATTTATCAATAATGAATAAGTTTATTTATACTTCATATGTGACCAGCAAATGACTACTATACACATTTTGGAAATAAATGTCATTCAGTAATGTACAGCAGACTCATTAACAATTCATTGGAAAACAGTTGTAATGTAACTTTATAGATCATGTTCAACTTGCAGGTTTCTTTAATTTCAGTGCAAAACAATTTCATAAGCAGTACCTGCAGCTGACTATCTTTTCTGTAGTACTTTATATGGAAGATTTTTAAAACTTGTGTCTGCGTAACCTGTTTAAGGTTTTGCGATGAGAAAGCACTGAAGTTATGAGTATCAATTAAAGATGCAGGACGGGATTTTACGGACTCACTCAAATGAGACCAGAAATTCCCGCCCAAGGTCAACGGACATTTCCATTGTCCACCCCTCACCCGCTTCAATTCCGTGGCAGGCGGGGCAGTAGCATTCCGGTGACAAGGTTTTAAACTATGGGGGCAATCTTGAGCCTGCATCTCTCTGACGGCAGGGTTGGGGGTAGGGGCTCCAGATTCGGGGAAACATGGAAATGGCGAATCTCGCCGGCGAGAAGGCGATCCTTGATTTTCATCCCCCCACGCTGGCGAGAACCTGATTTACATTCATTTAAACAAATTTTAATGTCATTAACCATTTCCCCCTCACCAGATCTTCCCCCGAAATGTTCATGTGACGTCACATTGGTGAGGTTTACAACCAGTTCACCCAGATGTGAACGGGGATCCGCCTGGAGCTGCAAAGGGGAGTATAGCTCCTGGAGGAGATGGGCATGGCCAGGATGTGCCATGGCACTGTCCTGGTACAGATTTGCTGCCAGGACCCCATCCTGCAAAATGACAGCGTGAAACAGTTTTTTTGACAATGTGTCATAAGATCTGGCAAAAACTCTGACACTGCCATTTTTTGGTAAGATTCCGTCCATAATGTTGTCAATTGAGAGAGTTGACTGCCCCACCTGGATTGTCCTGGAGAGTGCAGGTATTAAAGATTACCACGGTAGTTTATTCTTCTTGCCACTTCTGAATTGGTATCTTATTCAAGTGTTATTCATTTTCGGTAAATTACTTCAAATGACATACATTTTAATATTTGAAGTCAAACATTTGGTACAATGAACTTCCAGAGCAATTTAAAAACAAGAAATCTACAAAATATTTTATCCGTACTTTACATAAGATGCACAAAATAGAAATCTGCCAATGAGTAGACGAAGCAACCTTGAAGAATTTACTGGAAAATCTTGTCACATTTTTATTTGTACAAGTAATACCCAATTTTTCAGTAGTTCTTAAAAATCTCCTGAGTGTGCTGTTTGAAACATCAACATCCCTGATGCAGCTGGACTATAATTACAAGCTACACAACTACAGTATTTCAAACCAGGTAAATTGTGAATTAAGTTTAAATAACCTGTGGATGAAATTATTGAATTCCTATTGATCGGATCTTGGCTTAAACATCAAGCAAATGGAAGTTTCTTCCAGTGTATGGTATGTTGAAAAGTCTTCTGCATATAAAAGCTTTACAGCAAAGGTGGCTGCATCACACCCAAGCTGGCTCTCTGGAAAAAAACTGCCAAGTAAGTAGCAAAGTCCCCACAGTATTTGTAAATGATTATTTATTCATTCCTTTTTAAAAGCTATAATGAATTCTGCCTCCATTTCTGCATATTGAAGTACTAACAAAAACCCTGTGTAAATCTTCTAACCACTTTGTTCTTTTGGGGGTAATCTTAAGTTGATGCCTTCCAGTTACTGATTTGCAAACCAATGCTAATAGTCATCCAATTTATTTTACAAAAATTGTATGTTTTCCAACATATCCTCTAAAGCTTGGGGCAAGATTCTCCCAGCCTCCCAGCCTCCCAGCCACGTGTTTCCAGTGGCGGGATTCTCTGGTCTCGCCGCTGTCAAAGGGAATTCCCATTGACGTAACTCCATGCCGACGGGAAACCCGCGGGCCAGGGGTGTGCTGCCGGCATGAACAGCTGGAGAATTCTGGCCATGTTTTTGAACTTCTCTGAACCATCTGTGCTCTAATTTCAGTTTTTCTCATTTCTTAGTTAAAGACGAAAGTCTTTTCTGCAATGTACTGCAATCGTTCTCACAGAAGAGTGCCTGACAGTAGACACAATATTCAAATGTGGCCTAAACAAAGATTAGTGCAGGGTGAGGATGCCACTTTTGTACATAGAAAACAAAGCCTCCCTTAGGCCATTTTGTTTACAACTGCATCAACTTATCCTCCAACTTGATTTCTGTATCCAATCACTTAAGGGAATGCATATGATAACATGGATAATTTATTTTCTTTCACAGGAACTTTTGTACATACTGGCGACTGACATAAATAACATAGCGGAATCTGTTTTGATATTTACTGGAGTAAGAACCTTGCAGACTCTTCTCGGCTTCTAATCCATCCTCAAGATGTAAGTTGCTACAAAGCCCACTCCCCCGCCACCCCTAAT
Source organism: Mustelus asterias (assembly GCF_964213995.1). Classification (NCBI taxonomy): domain Eukaryota; kingdom Metazoa; phylum Chordata; class Chondrichthyes; order Carcharhiniformes; family Triakidae; genus Mustelus; species Mustelus asterias. The sequence goes on from NC_135803.1 coordinate 42,418,870, forward strand.
ACAGCTGGAAATTAATTACGCAGGTGAAAAGAGTAACTGACTTTGTCAATACTTACAAGCTATAAAATACATTCAATCATTAGCTCAAGTTCTGACTATAATAAATTGTAAAATGAACAGTGAAGATAATAAATACCAAATAGAAACAGCACAAGCTTACATAGATATACATTTATATTTGATTGCCATAAGCTATATTAGCTATAATGGAGTGCATAATTATTTCATACATCTTTTGTTAACAAATAACACCATAAAAATTGGACAAAATATACCTGCGATAAAGTTCCAGCCTAAACATTTTTCTTTTTCAAAATCTTAGCAACCAAAATTAATTTGTGAAAGCTTCTTTTATTGCGCATACGTTGAATGTTGCACATTATCAGACTGTACCATTACCTGATCGTGGAAGTGAGTGATGCCAACCATGTGCTAAAGTTTGATAGATGTCGTATCCGACAGCAAATAGGAAATAAACTGGGAGAAGCCAATGTAACAAAAAGATCCTTGAACTCATCGGCAAAGGCACTTTAATAAGCCTAAAAAAGTAAATAATGTGATCAACATTTCAGAATGATTTAGCAGAATATACACATACCTCACACAATCGGTTCTGCAACTTGAAACCATTTTACAATTGCAATCATTTCCATGACATTTGTAATCTCTAACATTTCAAGTCCCACTCAATTTCATATGCTGCATTATTATATTATTTAACTTGAACTATAGAAAGGCTGCCTGAATGTGCTAATTATATTGGCATGTATTTTGATTGCAGTTTTAAAAGAATAATTGAAGTAGGCTAAAACGTAACAGTATTGATCTCACATTATTTATATGATGAGTATATCCAACTGGGGATAAGAAGAATTAGATTTCCAGTATTTATATATTTTAATTAAAAAATAATAGTGCACAGAAACAGCAGACTTGTTAGCTCCTGAAATAATTACTTAATCCTTCATCATAATGAAATATTAGTGTTGAAACTAAGAGTGAGAACAACATACATGGATAAACTTCAATGCAAATGATTTAATTGATGATTTAGTTTTGCTTAAAATTAACAGAAAAAATGTTGCACTTTTTGATACTGTTACAAAGGCACGAATGGGTCAAATGACCAATGGGCCAACTACCTATTGCTCTCACATCTACTCTTCACCCCACATAAACTTAAGCAAGTCTGCTGTCCGGATCCTAACTCAGACCAAGACCCTTTGCATTTGACAAGGTGCCACACCAAAGACTGCTACATAAGATAAAGGTGCATGGTGTTATGGGTAATGTATTAGCATGGATAGAGGATTGGTTAACTAACAGAAAGCAAAGAGTGGGGGTAAATGGGTGTTTTTCTGGTTGGCGATCAGTGACTAGTGGTGTGCCTCAGGGATCAGTGTTGGGACCGAATTGTTTATGATTTACATAGATGATTTGGAGTTGAGGACCAAGCGTAGTGTGTCAAAATTCACAGATGACACTAAGGTGAGTGGTAGAGCAAAGTGGGTGAAATCCTTAATGAGTACATTTTATCGGTATTCACCAAGAAGAAGGATACCCTCTTCATCCAAGAAGATGGATGTTGTGGTGAGAGGTGTGTGAACGCTCTTGAGAACATCAATATATCAGAGGAGGAACTGTTGAGTATCCTAAATTGCATTAAGGTAGACCAGTCCCCTGAGCTGGATGGGATCTATCCCAGGTTGCTGCAGGAGACAAGGGGAGAAATAGCTGGGGCCTTAACAGATATCTTAACATCCTCTTTGACCACAGGCGAGGTTCCAGATGACTGGAGAATAGCCAATGTTGTTCCCTTGTTTAAGAAAGGAAGCAAGGATAATCCAGCAAGTTATAGGCCAGTGAGCCTGACATCAATGGTGAGTAAGCTTTTGGAGAAGATACTGAGGGACAGGATATATGCACATTTGGAAGAAAATGTGCTTAGTTAGTGACAGGCAGCATGGTTTGTACAGGAAAGGTCATGTCTCACCAACTTGATAGAGTTTTTTGAAGAGATGACAAAGAAAATTGATGAGGAAAGGGCTATGGATGTAGTCTATATGGATTTTAGGACGGTGTTTGACGAGGTCCCACGTGGCAGACTAGTACATAACTAAAATCACATGGGATTCGGGGTGGGCTGGCTAGATGGATATAAAACTGGTTTGGTTATAGAAGACAGAGTAGCAGTGGAGGGTGTTTTTCAGAATGGAGATCTGTAACTAGTAGTGTTCCGCAGGGATCAGTGCTGTGACCTCCGTTTGTAGTATATAAAAATGATCTGGAGGAAAATGTGGGTGGTCTGACTAGTAGGTTTGTGGATGACATGAAGATTGGTGCTGTTGCTGATAGTGCCAGGGATTGTCAGAGTATACAACAGCACATAGATAGATTGGAGACTTGAGCACAGAAATCGCAGATGGAGTTTAATCCAGACAAATACGAGGTGATGCATTTTGGAGGGTCAAATTTAGATACGAATTATACTGTAAATGGCAAAACCCTTAGGAACATGAACATACATAGGGATCTCGTACAGGGGCATGCAAGTCCACAATCCCTAAAAGTGGCAACATAGATGGCCAAGATGATTAAGAAGGCATATGGCATGCTTGCCTTCATCAGCCGGGGCATTGAGTACAGGAGTAGGGAAATCATGTTGCAGCTATATAAAACGTTGGTTAGGCTGCATTTGGAGTATTGCGGACAGTTCTGGTCATCACATTATCAGAAGGACGTGGAAGCTTTGGAGAGAGTGCAAAGAAGGTTCACCAGGATGTTGCCTGGTCTCGAGGGCATTGACTATGAATAAACTAGGATTGTTTTCACTGGAAAGATGGAGGCTGAGGGGCGACCTGATAAAGGTCTACAAAATTATGAGAGGCACAGACAGGGTGAATAGTCAGAGGCTTTTTTCAAGGTGGAAGTGTCAATTATAAGGGGGCCCAGGTTCAAGGTGAGAGAGAGTTTAAGGGAGATGCGCAGGGCAAGTTTTTCACGCAGAGAGTAGTGGGTGCCTGAAACACGCTGCCAGAATTGGTGGTGGAAGCAGGCACATTAGCAACATTTAAGAGGCATCTGGATGGGTACATGAATAGGGAGGAATTAGAGGGATATTGACCAAGTAAGGGCAGAAGGTTTTTTTTTTAGTTTAGTTAGGGCATCATGATCGGCATTGGAGGGTGGAAGGGCCTGTTCCTGTTTTGTACTTTTCTTTGTTCTCTTTGTAAATTACTGATTAGACTTTAGCTTATTCAGTTATGGACAGCATTGGAGAGGCACAAGACACTATATTTCAGGGCTCTACTGAAAGGATGTGTGCTGGGGGACACAAAGTGTAGCCAATTGAAGCCCAATTTTAAAAAGGCCACTTGCTTTAACCTCAATGACGGAGACAATTTTAGAGTCTTTAATCAAGGATGCAATTACCATGTGTATCAGCAAAGAGAAAATCGAAGCAGTGGGCACAGTTTTGCAAACATGTTGCTTGGCAAACCTCAGAATTCATCATGGAAAAAGAAGAAAGCTCACTCTGCAGTTGGTCCTGCTTTACAGTTGCAAAAGGTTTATTCTCATACATTTTGCTCACACAAAGCGAATCAATTTAACCTTCAGGCATTTCAACAACACACTCCTACGTGCCTAAACTTTCAAATATCCCTGTCTCACCATGCAACTTATTTTCAAGTTCTGGTGAAGGATCTGCTATCTCAATTAGTTCTCCATATAGTGCCTACCCCGCACTCCCCAAGATGTGCGACATGATCTCTCTGAAGTTCCAATGCACTGACTCTGTGGAAATAGCCGGGAACTTCCGCTGGGTAATTTCCCGCTCCCCAGGACCCTTCGGAAAAATCTCCAACTCTGAGCTAGAGTCTGAGACTTCAGATTGACTGACTTACTTACCTGGATAGTTACCCAGGAAATGTTGGACAGAGAAATCCTAGTCGTACTCCTGGTTAACTATACAGTTCGCATCACTCCACAGCCCCCATCTCTAACTCGACCTGACTAGCCCCCACCACCTGGTTCCTCCTCCCTGACCCAACATCGCCAACCATTAAGGGCTATGGGCCTTTTGCTGGCAAATGGGATTAGGTGGGAGTTCAGGTGTTTCTAGTGTGTTGGTGCAGGCTCGATGGGCCAAAGGGACTCTTTTGCACTGTATGATTCCATGATTCAAAACTTACCCCCCCCCCTTACTAATTTAGCTCACCCACCCTACCCTGTTACCCACTTATTCAATACCGGGGAGAGGGTATGCGGGAGTTATCTTACAAGGAAAGATTAGACAAGCTGGGCTTGTATCCATTGGTGTTTAGAAGATTGAAAGGTGAACTTGTTGAAAGATATAGGGGGTGATTCTCCCATCCGGCTGCGCTGTTTTTGTAGTACAACATGCCGGGAGATTCTAACGGAGGCCATTTTGTGGGCTCCCCGATGGGCACCATGCCCTCCACGCATCTCCCAGCACCAGATTTCCAGTGCCATCCACTCCACGCCAGAAATTGGCGCGGAACTGCCTCATGTATTCAAAAACTAATTTAAATATAATTTCAATCCCATTAGTCGGTTCAGGACTGAAATTTCCAGGCCCGCCTACCTGCCCCCCGCCCCCCCCCACCCCCAGGAGTGGTTTATTCCAGTGGGGTTTACAATAGTTCCCCACTTGCGGGGAGCTGGCAGCCTGACCCCACTGGAGTGAAGGGGGGGCAATCGAGACCCCTCCCCTCCCCCCACCGCCCCCCCACCCCCAGAGCATTGGATGCTGTGGGGGGCGTGCCCCCTGGCCATTTCCACCTTACCAGTGCCAGCCTGGACCCCCCAGAACTGGCCAAGGGGGAAATTTCCCATGCCTGATGGGGGCGGAACCCTTGGTGGGGGTGGGGGGGTTCCCGCTGCCACTCTGCACTTTGGGCTGAGTGACAGAGGGAGGGAGGCCAGAGGTCGGGACTGACAGAGGGGGCAGCCTGCTTGGAGGTGGTGGGGGGTATCGGGGCTGCAGGGAGGGGTAGTTGCAAATGTCGGGCGGTGGGTGATTGGGAGATCAGGACTGCGGTGGGGGGGGGGGGGGGGGGGAGCCCAGGGATGTTCAGGGAGCCAGTGATCGGGCTATTTGGGGGGGGTCGCATGGCCAGTGATGCGGGTTCACAGGGCTAGCCAGCGATCGAGCTTGCCAGCAATCGGGAGGCCGGCTATGCGGGTCTACTGCATATGCGCCAATCTCGGCGCTGACAGATCGGCGAATGTGCAGCAACCCCTTCAGCATTATGCTGCCAGCCTCTCCAGCGGGAATAGGTCCCGTCCCCAGCTTCTTGGAGTGATTCACGTCCGTGCACTCTGCCGTGCACAGAGTGTGGGGGATTCACTTTGAAACTCCTGCTGAAAAAAACAGCAGGATTTATCCAGTTTTTACGCCAATTTGACACTTGGAATTTTTTGGCGGGAGAATCACCCCCATAAGATTCTGAGGGGACTTGACTTCATGAAAAGATGCTTTCCCTTGAGGGAGAGACTAGAACAGTAAATAAAGGGTTGCCCATTTCATAGGGAGATGAGAAGAAAGGTTTTCTCTCAGCATCGTGAATCTTTGGAGAGTGGTGGAGGCAAGGTCAATGAAGAGTTTTAAGTCAAAGGTTCTTGAGTAATAAAGGAGTCAAACATTATCAGGAGAATGCATTTGAAGTTACAATCAGATCAACCATGATCTCAGTACGTAGTGGAGCAGGCTCCTAATTCATATGTTTGTACCTCCCCCACCCTAACCCCCTTACCTCCCCCACCCACCTCACCTGCCCCTCGCATTATCAACCACATAACTCACCCACTGTTACCCACTTACCTCACACACCCACCTCACCTACCCTACTCCCTTATGCTGCCCACCCACCTCGCCTACCCTACCCCCTTGCGTTGTCCACCATTGCCCACTCACCTCACCTACCCTACTTTCTTACGTAACCACACACTTACCCATCCACTCCTGCACTCTAACACAGAGAAGATTTGGGTGATTTAAACTCTTACCAGAAAGGGACAGCTAGCACCATAAAGAACTTCCCTTTGCTGATGCCTCTGAGGTTTCCTGCGCTGAGTGAGTTCTGCAGGATCCTCCATCAGAAAATTACCCAGGAAAATGGGAGGAAGGTAAATGGGTAACTTTTTGTCTGATCAGGGTCAGGAATAAGGGTTCCAACCCTGATCGGAAGATTTGGGCCACAGTTACTAATGTGTGTTAAATCCGATTTGTCCCATGAATTGAATAAACTGGAGTATCAAGCATTGGGTTTATCCAACAAAAGTGCTGAGAAATGCCAATATCGTCGCAGTTTATCAATTTCCTGTTTTTTGTACCTTGCTCTATTCCTCGTTCCATAACTCTGGTTATTAAATGCCAATGTGGAACCTCATTGAAACCTCTTTGAAATTCTAAGGATGTAACATCCTGATATCCTTTGTCCATCGTCAAACTGAAGTCATCTCGGCCAGACAAAACTTTTGAAGACTGGCCAAGTGTAACCCTTTCGTATAAATCTTAAAAATTGAATTTTTAAAACCTCAATGAACTACTCCATCATTGAAATTCACCCAAGTTAACTTCACGTCCTCCCTTTGACCAGTACTTTGATTAATAGAAACAATTAAAATACAGACTTACTTATAAGGCTCAGACCGAGCATTCCTCAGCATTAGGAAAATGAATAGGCCAGCTTCAAGATTTAAAGCAAACGAGGTGACTTTATCAAGCACAATAACAAATCCCTGTGGAAAACAACAACAATGGTGAAATATAAAAAAACACTATGCCAAAATTATTGTACAGTTTTTGAGCCAGAGGCGAGGAATCTTATTTTAAGCTTTGCTTGTGATGGAGAGAGAGGTTTCTGCAGAACTCACTCAGCACTAATGTGCATATTTTCATTAGCAAGGTGAATGTGAAACAATTCTTTGCCCCTTTGTCCAGATATTTGGTATACTTGATTATGAAAAGTGTATACAGAAGTGGTTGTACACAAGTTAATTGCAGACATTTTGGGCGGGATTTTCCGGTCACTTTCGCCCTGAAACGGCAAAATCCTGCCTGAGGTCAAGGGACCTTTCCATGGTCCGCCTCTCGCCCGTTACAATTCCTTTGCGCGGGTGGCACGGGAAAATTCACCCCATTAGGTTCCATTCCCATGTCTAAAAAATTTTAAATGCCAAAAATCTCACTTTTAAATACTAAAGCAGATACTGTACAAAGGTTAGCCCTGAATACACTTTGTGTGCTACAGCAAATGGCCAGTTGTGCATAGCAGCTGATCCATTTACAAGGCCTAGATTTTGCAGTGGTATGACACCAAACTGTCTGCATTATAAGACACAAGGAATAGGAGTAGGGAAGGGTCATTCGTCCAATGGAGCCTGCTCTGCCATTCAATACAATCATGGCTGATCTCGGGCCTCAACCCCATTTTGCTGTCCACTCCCCGTGTTCCATAATTCCTGAGACACCAAAAATCTGTCTATCCCAGTCTTAAATATATTCAACGACGGAGCACCCACAATCCTCTGAGATAGAGAATTCCAAAGATTCACAACCTTTCAAGTGAAGTTATTCCTCCTCATCCCAGCATGTTGCCTGACTGAAAGTAACAGCAACCTTTTAGAGTGTACACATGCACGGAATAACACAGAAAACCAGAAGTTGCTGTCAGTGATTCTATACTTTCTACGCTTTCCCAGAGGATGCACTGCACCCCCTCCTCCCCCACCTCCTCTCTTACACACTGGAATCAGGGAAATTGATAAATTGGCATTCTTCCATGGATAGGGTAAAAGTCTTTGAAAACATTGCAGCTTGTTGAACTAGGTTTTTGATGACACATTCACTTCATAATTACTGCTAATTATACTGAAATGCTAATCTTATATTTGCCGAATATCAAACTTCTCCATTATGCTAAAAGTTCCAAATTTTAATCTTTTTTAAAGGTTGCTTGTATTGATATTTTGGCTTACGTTTAAATCTAATCATCATTCATTTCGCCATCTGAAAATTTCAAAGTGAAGTAAAAGGTTTCTGCTTAGCGGACTGTGAGAATAATTTGATGTGATTGGCTGTCAGGGATTTATCGCTGCCTGTCTAATTGGTGGCTCACAATTTATGGGAGAGTGGTATTTGTTAACATGCCATGATTTGTTTTCTATAAAGAATCTCTTTGTCTCCCACAAGCAGTCAAGCCTGGGGAACTGTTCAGTGTTCCACCACTTGATAATTCAATTGAGTGTGCATGATTATAAAATCCACTTCCAGTCACTCCTCTGGAGGTGGTCATTGACTCATTTCTTCATTAGGTTCTGAAATATGGTTCTACCCTTTTTCTCCCCGCCCCAGAATTTAAATTGTTTGCCTTAGTTATGCATCCTGGCCTGAATCTCCAAGGAGGACAAGATATTTTATTTAATTTTCTGATCTGATGAGTGAATGTTTCCAAGAGGGGTGGGGAGTTTACTGCCTTGCAGTCCACAATCCTCCACCTTGCGCCCACCAATGTGGTTAGTTAACAATTAGATTCCCAATCTCTCACCCATAGTAAGCACCTGAAATGTGTCTCTAGTGGCATGTTGTCTCTCTGTATTTGGATCTAAGATTTACTAACAGAGTACTTGGAAAACAGTGGCAGGATCGCACAGCATGGATTATGAAAGGGAAATCATGCTTGACGAATCTACTGGAATTCTTTGAGGATGTAACTAGTAGTGTTGATGAGGGGAAGCCAGTCGATGTGGTTTGCTTGGCTTTTTAGAAGCCTTTCGACAAAGTCCAACAAAAGAGACTAGCGTGTAAAATTAAAGTGCATGGGATTGGGTGTAGTGTATTGAGATGGATAGAAAACTGGTTGGTGCACAAGAAACAAAGAGTAGGAATAAATGGGTCTTTTTCCAAGTGGCAGACAGTAACTAGTGGGGTACCGCAGGGATCAGTACTAGACCCCAGCAGTTTACAATATATGTTAATGATTTAGATGAGGGAACTAAATATAATATCCCCCACCCTTGGGTTTCCTCCGGGTGCTCCGGTTTCCTCCCACAGTCCAAAGATGTGCGGGTTAGGTTGATTGGCCATGCTAAAAATTGCCCTTAGTGTCCTGAGATGCGTAGGTTAGAGGGATTAGTGGGTAAATATGTAGGGATATGGGGGTAGGGCCTGGGTGGGATTGTGGTCGGTGCAGACTCGATGGGCTGAATGGCCTCTTTCTGTACTGTAGGGTTTCTATGATTTCTATGATAATATCACAATTTGCAGATAATGTAAAGCTGGGTGGGAGGGTGAGCTATGAGAAGGATGCAGAGATGCTTCAGTATGAATTGGACAAGCTGAGTGAGTGGGCAAATGAATGGCAAATGCAGTATTATGTGGATAAATGTGAGATTATCCACGTTAGTAGCAAAAATAGGAAGGCAGATTATTATCTGAAAGGCCATAAATTAGGAGAGGGGAATGTATAGTGAGACCTGGGTGTTCTCATACACCAGTCGCTGAAGGCAATCATGCAGGTGCAACAGGCAGTAAAGGCGGCAAATGGTATGTTGGCCTTCACAGCAGAGGATTTGAGTACGGGAATAGGGATGCTTTGCAGCAATTTAACAGGGCCTTGGTAAGGCCATACCTGGAATATTGTGTACAGTTTTGGTTTCCTTATCTGAGGAAGAATGTTCTTGCTATAGAAGGAGTGCAACAAAGGTTTACCAAACTGATTCCTGGGATGGCAGGAGAAAGGAGAGATTGAGTTGGTTAGGATTATATTCACTAGGGTTTAGAAGAATGAAATCATAGAAATCATAGAAACCCTACAGTGCAGAAGGAGGCCATTCGGCCCATCGAGTCTGCACCGACCACAATCCCACCCAGGCCCTACCCCCACATATTTACCCACTAATCCCTCTAACCTACGCATCCCAGGACTCTAAGGGGCAATTTTTAACCTGGCCAATCAACCTAACCCGCACATCTTTGGACTGTGGGAGGAAACCGGAGCACCCGGAGTAAACCCACGCAGACACGAGGAGAATGTGCAAACTCCACACAGACAGTGACCCGAGCCGGGAATCGAACCCGGGACCCTGGAGCTGTGAAGCAGCAGTGCTAACCACTGTGCTACCATGAAAGGGGGGTCTCATAGAATCTATAAAATTCTAACAGGACTAGACAAGGAAGATACTGGGAGGATGTTTCTGATGGCGGGGCGGGGGGGGGGGGGGGGGGGCGGATCCAGAACTTGGAGTCACAGTGTAAGAATACGAGGTAAACCATTTAGGAATGAGATGAGGAGAAATTTCTTCACCCAGAGTGCGGTGAGCCTGTGGAGTTCACGACCACAGAAAGCATTTGTGGTCTAAACATTGTATGTTTCCAAGAAGAAATTAGACATAGCTCTTGGGGCTAAAGAGATCAAAGGACAGGGGGGAAAGCAGGAACAGGTTACTGAGTTGGAGGATCTGCCATGATTGTAATGAATGGTGGGGCAAGCCCAAAGGGCCGAATGGCCTACTGCTGCTCCTATTTTCAATGTTTCTATGTTACGTCCCCTGAGTCCATACAACCGAGTCAGATCTAACATGCTAGCATTTAGACAGGTCAAAGGCTGTGGAACTTTGGTTTCTCAGAAACTGCTGGAACTATAGGGTTGATTTGATACACTATTATAACTTTTGTATTTACATGATTTACTTACTAATTCCATTAATATAATTATTCATCCTAACTTACCTTTGGATTAGACATAGCCACCATAAAAATAGTACCAAACCCCAGCAGGCAAACTAGTCCGCGAGTCACACTGTAGAGCAAAGCAATTATATTGATTATTAGACTCGTAAATATATATTTTCTAATGCAAATAATATCACACATAAGAACAACTTACTTATAGCAACCTTAACATAAGATACCCAAATTATTTTACAGAAGTAGAAATTAACCTGAGATTAAGAAATGGAGGACAAAATAAAACAGGTGCTTACTGAGAGAAAGACAAAAGAATTAGAGGAGGTTTTTGAAATAGGTGTGTGCAGAAAAGCAAACATCCTTAATCATTTTCTAGAATGCTTGAGTTTCCAATTCAGTGTTCACTTTGTACATCTTTAATAATCATATTTCCTGCTTATTGACAAGAAGCTGACTAGCCCCTTCTTCAAGGTCATTAAAGTGTCTTGTTCCACCATCTGCACTAGTACTCTGCTCCATGGGCAGTACGGTGGCACAGTGGTTAGCACCGCTGCCTCACAGTGCCAGGGACTTGGGTTCAATTTCCAGCTTGGGTCACTGTCTGTGCAGAGTCTGCACATTCTCCCCGTGTCTGCGTGGGTTTCCTCCCACAGTCTGAAAGACGTGCTGCACATTCTCCCCGTGTCTGCGTGGGTTTCCTCCCACAGTCTGAAAGACGTGCTGCTTAGATGCATTGGCCATGCTAAATTCGCCCTTGGTGTACCCGAACAGGCACCGGAGTGTGGCGACGAGGGAATTCAAACTTTATTGTGCTCATTACCCTTTCAGTAAAATGGTTTCCCTGACATTCCCTATTTTTCATTGCCAACCAGTTTGTGGTTGTCATTGAGTTTGTGGCTAAAGATAGGCAAGGCCCAATTTCTGGGCCCATGTGCCTGGCTTTTAAAATAAATATAACTCAATTAGCCTTTTCTTAGTCTTCTATCTTACTCCTGTATTTAATTAGCTGTGAAAAATGTTAGCACTTTTTAAAAAAAGTAGTGTTATGCCATTTGAGATGTAAAATGCTCCCCAAACTGAAGACTAAAGGTGCTCCCATGTTCATTAATATTCCACTGGTGGGTGAAACTAGAACGGGGGGGCGTGGCCTCAAAATAAGGGGGAGCAGATTTAGGACTGAGTTGAGGGAGAACTTCTTCACCCAAAGGGTTGTGAATCTATGGAATTCCCTGCCCAGTGAAGCAGTTGAGGCTACCTCATTGAATGTTTTTAAGGCAAGGATAGATAAATTTTTGAACAGTAAAAGAATTAAGGGTTATGGTGAGGGGGTGGGTAAGTGGAGCTGAGTCCACGAAAAGATCAGCCATGATCTTATTGAATGGCGGTGTAGGCTCGAGGGGCCAGATGGCCTACTCCTGCTCCTAGTTCTTATGTTCTTAATTCCAACTTTAGAAGTGTGCTCGCTATTGCAACGGTTTGAACTATTTCCACTTCCCACATCAACCATCCCACAGTCTGAGTGAGATTGCCCATCAGTATTGAATTACCAAAAATCCTGGACTTTTGATTTCATTTTTTATTAAAAATCACTAATTTATTCCTAACCTATATTTTCAGCATAAAATGAAGTGTACCATCACACTTTCTATCAGACATTTATCATTTTCTGTTGTACAAAGGACTTTAAAACCATTTCCACAGTATAATTTTGATTCTCCACTACTGTTACTGTAACTAGCTTTTTCTTAAATATCTTGCTTGCTGCAAAGAAATGCTGCCTCATCTTTTATTATTCCTGTTCAAACTCTTCCAATTTCTTTTACAAATTGGCTATCAAATCTCAGAAAGCAGTATCGAATAAAATGACATGTCACATGGACTGGATATGAATCATATACCCCTGAGTGGTGGAACCAAGTCTCAGATCAAAGGAGAAATGGTGATTAGTAATGAAATAGTGATTACACAGCTGAGGTCCACAGTACATCTTCACGGCATAGAGATTTTATTTTACATTCATTGACAAGACTATCAGTTCTGATGGATTTATTAAATCACTTAAATGAGCAGTTTCATTAAATGCCGAAAGTATTTTCAAATTTTAATCTGTGTAACTTTTCAGTCAGAAAGATATCAGCTGACTTTCATACACACATATCTGAATCATTGATAGTAAGCTCGAGTGTCATAAAAATCAAAACTAATTTATTCCAATGTGAATAACTGTGCAAATATTTTCATTAGTGGTTGCCAGGATGAAAATGAATGAAGAAACCATTTGAAAAGATATTCTATGTTCAATATGTTTTATTTTGTGCTTTCTATATTGGTCGTACTTCTAATGAAATATCCGTGGGTGGGATTTTCTCGGCCCCAGGCTGGCGGGCTTGTAGGCGGTGGAGCAGGAAAGTATTGAAGCCTGTATCGGGACCACTCCCCAGGGGGAGATCCCAGCAGCAGGAGCAGATGCAGAACTCTGGGACTAAAGAGATCAAGGGAATTGGGGAGAAGGGGGGTGGCGGGGGGGGAATCAGGATATTGAATTTGATGATCAGCCATGATCATAATGAATGGCAGTGGAGCAGGTTTGAAGGGCCGAATGGCCTACTCATGCTTCTCGTTTCCATATTTCGAACTGCCCTTTTAATGATTATTTTGTCGGTGGCAAGTGTCCCCATCCACGTGGAGAAGCCTCCATCTTCAATGAGGTAGCCGCCTTGCAGTTGTCCAGAGAGCAGTTGGAGCTGGAGGGGCCTATGGAAGGGCAGACCATCCCATTGGGCCATCCTGAGGTGCCTGCCTGATTGGCTCCTCTGATTTTTAATTATTTTACTTACCTCTCTAAGGGCACCTCCACGTTCAGGTGACTTCTTGATCTCCAAGCTGCCTCAGCAACCCTACCTGGCCTAACAGTATCTACATCATGCCTGCCTCCGGTAAAATTCCTGAGCTCTTCCCGCTGGGGGCAAATGCAGGCTTGGAACCCATATCTGGTCCTGAAGCCAGTGCTAAAACCCTGCACAATAATCACTGCTCCGAGGGTTGTGAATACGAGCTATGATGTTGCATGGCCCTAACCAACGGCTGTTTTGTGAACCAGTAACAGGCCATTTTTCGCAACAATTTTTAACAGTGGCTTTCTGAGATCATTGCCATTGTAATTGTAAGATCAAACTGTTCCTTTACCTTTTCAAACCACCAAACTTAATTATGTGCATGCAAGATGTTTCGCACTGCTCAGAAACTTTCTCACATTTTCTGCTCCAGAAGGAATCCACCCAGCCTTCCACTGCAGGTAAAAGAAAGAAACAAAATGGTGTGCATCAATTGTGTAGGTAAATACCACAAGAATTTCAGATTTTAACTTGTAATCACCATCAGTGACCATTTTAAATTGCATCACTACAATCAGCTTACTGGAAATATATCACAAGTCAAACTGATGAATGTTTCTAACATAATAGTTGGAAGGGAGTAGCTGAAGTCTGAAGCATGTTATGTAAAATAGTGAATAGGGCCAGGAATTTTCTGAAGATTAGACATGTTGCCATTATTCCAACATAGAAATTCCAAGACATTCTGGTGCAAATGAGTTAAGCTAGATTCTAATCACACCAAAAGTTCTTGGTCCATTTTCCAAAGCCTTTGTGAGTAGTTAAAAGTTCATTATAACAGCTCTGTCCCTATTGAAGCAGGCATGGTGATCAGAGGTCTCCTTGCTTCATCTTAGCTTTCTTGCCACCTGTAGGCACAATGATAAAAAATGGCACCTTTGTTCAACATGCTAGTAAGTTTGTATTGTCCTAAAAACACCCTAGATTTAATTGTAATAGAAACAATCAGATTATCAAGATGTGGCTAATAATCTATTGCCCTAAGACGCAATAGAATTTAATGATGATTTTGCGGTCATTTTGGAAGCCTCCGAACTCGTCCACGGCTGGGATTCTCCGGTGCCGCTGCAATGAATGGAGTTTTGACTGAGCACCAAATTCTCCATTCTTGCTGGCAACGGGGGTGGGTCAAACGAGACCCAATATTGTTTGACATTCTGCATGGAAAAAACATTCACGTGACTTTTTGTAGGAAATTCTTGGGGTCGGGGGATCCTCCTAAACAGAATTGATAAACATACTGAGAAGTTGAAGTGTCCAACTGAGATGCAACTGAGCTTATCCTGAATTAAGCTCTTGATCTGAAGCATTACTAAGAGGGGAAATATATGTAATCCTTTACTGAAAATCTGCACCACAGCAACGGTGCGCCTATGGTGCATGTCAATATTCTCACCCAGATGTTTGAGAAAATTATTGTGTATGTGACTTATGGCTAATATCAGTCCATAATTTCTTGGGAACCTTTTGCATTACCCTCAGTGAATTTAATTACCATAGCTTCACCTAACATTAAAATAAATGATTATCATGAATTTCCTGAATTAACACCTTTTTGCTTCCGTCACTCAGAAAGGAAACCTAATTGTGCTATACACCTGTCAGCATTGACTTACTCATTTTAAATGCATTTACTGATTTCATTTAAATGCCATGCGTTCGGTTTGATGATTGAGACTTGTTCAAAGACAGGTTCTGAAACCGTTACATTGTCATGTCAATAAAAATGTATTATTAAGTATGCTTTTAAATTATTTTTAAAAAATGCTTCCTTTTAAGCATTGATCATCACAACTTTAATTAGCTAAAAGGTCCCTCAAGAATAAATAAATGCCAGAAAAGCCAATTCAACAATTGTGTATTAATGCTTGTACAAATCATACTTAATCCATAGCAGGCAAACCATATATCAATTGGGCTGGAGAAGATAGTCAAAGCTGTTACAGAGAATATTCGTCACTAAGCAAAACTGAAGGTTTCCTGGCTGAATTCTGGCCTCATCTTTTCCTTCTGTATCATTATGACTTTTTAAAAAAATCATTCAGCATTTAATGCCCTCCCTAATTGCCCTTGAACAGAGTGGATTGCTAGGCCATTTCCCACCACACTGATGTGGATCTGTAGTCACATGTAGGTTAGACCAGGTAAGGAGGGCAGGTTTCCTTTCCTGAAGGACATTAGTGAGCCAGATGGGTTTTTATGACGATCAATAATGGTTTCATGGTCAACATTAGATTTTTAATTTCTGTTGAATTCAAGTATTACCATCTGCTGTTGGGGGATTTGAACCCAGGTCCCCAGAGCGTTACCTGGGTTTCTTGATCATTAGTTGAGTGACAATACCATGATGTCACAGCCTCCCCAAAAATGACATTTTAATAACCCTGGCAATCTAATGAAATTTGTTGTAAATTATACATTGTTGGCTCAGGATACACAATGGTCTCAATTATGTCCAATATTCCTGTCACAGGAAATTACAGATGAATACTTCACTCTCCATCACTGCAGCACAGACCTGCTGGGATATGACAGCTGCAGCCACAGGCCAAATTGTGGAGGACTCCCCCCGCCCCCCAACACTGATGGTCTAACAACTGTGGCCATCGAGGATTTTTAACTATTTCCAATGCTGCAGAGAGCACAGCAAGGCGCACTCGCAGTCTCCTGCCCACCTCTTCCAATGGGACTGGACTGGTGGCTGGGTGTCGCTGCAGGAATTCCTACTGGACTGGTTTGCCCATATCCTAAATTGATGGGTTTCCTCGAGCTGCATTCTGGGAAGGTCACAAGCAATGCCCGAGGTTTCCGACCCAGAATTGAGGCTGACCTTGGGATCGTGACCCAGACAGGAATACCCAACCCTCTATGTGGATTTCATAATTAATGATGCTCATTGGCTAATTGGGGAATTTAAACCTTTGATGCTTGTTTATCAAATTTACATTCATCACAACAGCGGAATAATTTATTCTTCCAGTGACTTCTGACAAATGCCATTGGAACGGAGGGAGCTCTGGAGGAGTACAAAGAAAGTAGGAAAGTACTCAAATGGGGAATTAGAAGAGCAAAAAGGGGTCACGAAATGTTCTTGGCAGACAGGATTAAGGAGAATCCCAAGGCATTTTATTCATACGTTAGGAACAAAAGGGTTGTTAGGGAAAAAATCGGACCTCTCAGGGACAAAAGTGGGGACTTATGCTTGGAGCCCAAAGAGGTAGGGGAGATCCTAAATGAATACTTTGCGTCGGTATTCACAAAGGAGAGGGATGTGTTGACTGGGAGTGTCTCTGAGGGGAGTGTTGAACCGTTGGAGAAAATCTCCCTTACAAAGGAGGAAGTGTTAGGTTTGTTAGAGAATATAAAGACTGACAAATCCCCAGGGCCTGATGGAATCTATCCAAGGCTGCTCAGGGAGACGAGAGGTGAAATCGTTGGGCCTCTGACGCAAATCTTTGTCTCGTCACTGGACGCAGGTGAGGTCCCAGAGGATTGGAGGATAGCCAATGTGGTCCCGTTATTTAAGAAGGGTAGGAAGGATAACCCGGGTAATTATAGGCCGGTGAGCTTGACGTCCGTGGTGGGGAAGTTGTTGGAGAAGATTCTTAGAGATAGGATGTATGCGCATTTAGAAAGGAATAAACTCATTAACGATAGTCAGCATGGTTTTGTGAGAGGGAGGTCATGCCTCACTAACCTGGTGGTGTTTTTTGAAGAAGTGACCAAAATGGTTGACGAAGGAAGGGCCGTGGATGTTGTCTATATGGACTTTAGTAAAGCGTTTGACAAAGTCCCTCATGGTAGGCTAGTGAAAAAGGTTGGATCTCATGGGATAAAGGGGGAGGTGGCTAGATGGGTGGAGAACTGGCTTGGTCATAGAAGACAGAGGGTGGTAGTGGAAGGGTCTTTTTCCGGCTGGAGGCCTGTGACTAGTGGTGTACCGCAGGGCTCTGTATTGGGACCTCTGCTGTTTGTGATTTATATAAATGATCTGGAAGAAGGAATAACTGGGGTGATCAGTAAGTTTGCGGACGACACAAAACTGGCAGGACTTGCAGATAGTGAGGAACATTGTCAGAGGCTACAGAAGGATATAGATAGGCTGGAAATTTGGGCAAGGAAATGGCAGATGGAGTTCAATCCTGATAAATGCGAAGTGATGCATTTTGGTGGGAATAATGTAGGGAGGAGCTACACGATAAATGGAAGAACCATAAAGGGTGTAGAGACGCAGAGGGACCTGGGTGTGCAAGTCCACAGATCTTTGAAGGTGACGTCACAGGTGGAGAAGGTGGTGAAGAAGGCATATGGCATGCTTGCCTTTATAGGACGGGGCATAGAGTATAAAAGTTGGGGTCTGATGTTGCAGATGTATAGAACGTTGGTTCGGCCGCATTTGGAATACTGCGTCCAGTTCTGGTCGCCACACTACCAGAAGGACGTGGAGGCTTTGGAGAGAGTACAGAGGAGGTTTACCAGGATGTTGCCTGGTATGGAGGGGCTTGGTTATGAGGAGAGATTGGGGAAACTGGGGTTGTTCTCCTTGGAAAGACGGAGGATGAGGGGAGACTTAATAGAGGTGTATAAAATTATGAAAGGCATAGATAGGGTGAACGGTGGGAAGCTTTTCCCCAGGTCGGTGGTGACGTTCACGAGGGGTCATAGGTTCAAGGTGAAGGGGGGGAGGTTTAACACAGATATCAGAAGGACATATTTTACACAGAGGGTCGTGGGGGCCTGGAATGTGTTGCCGGGCAAGGTGGTGGAGGCGGACACACTGGGAACGTTTAAGACTTATCTAGACAGCTATATGAACGGAGTGGGAATGGAGGGATACAAAAGAGTGGTCTAGTTTGGACCAGGGAGCAGTGCGGGCTAATTGTTCTTTGTTTCTCGTTTCAAGGCTTCATTCTATGTTCATCTTGCTGGTGCCAGTACAGAGCGAGACTGCGGATAGTTGGGAACCTGTCTCGGGGGCAGGGAATTCATATGGTGTTCGTGGAAGTGGAAATGAATAGGGTTGGGAAGCATTTTCCGATCAGGGCCAGTGTGATCTCCTGGACTCGTTTCGATCGCCTCAGGGGGTCGGAGAGGAATTTCCCAGATTTTCTTTCCCCATATTGGCCCTGGGGTTTTCACTCTGGGTTTTCACCTCTCCCTGGAGATCACATGGTCTGGAATGGGGGGGTGGGGGTGAGTTAATAGGTTGTGATGAACAAAGCATCGTAGCTGTGAGGGACAGCTCGGTGGATAGGATATTAGGATGTAGATAGGCTGGAAAATTGGGCGGGGATCCTGGATTCAGGATTCAATCCTGGACCGGGGAGCGGCGCGGGCTTGGAGGGCCGAAGGGCATGGTCCTGTGCTGTATTGTTCTTTGTTCTTTGAATACATTTGATCTGAATAATGTTTCTATATTGTCAAAATATCATCATCAATAAGCAAGCTCTTCTATGTACAATCTGTTGCTAATTTTCTGAAGGGATGCATCAAAATAGTGAAAAAGAGAACTCTACTCTGTTCATTGTCCTAGTGTCAATTCATGGATTGACATTTTGTACCTTTTTGTGCTATTCCTTTGTGTTCTGCAATCGACTGACAGTGCGAAATCTATCTGAACCTTCACACACAACAAAGCTGCGAGCAGTGCAATAATACTCTACATTTTGGGGATTATTCTCAAATGTTAAATGTGTAATATTCTTAACTTCAGTTTTTTGTTATTTCATCACGTCTCCAAATCTAACACAATATACTTTGATTAAAGGTGAGCTCTGAAGTTGGGCATCGACACAATCATGATGTGACTGAGATTCCTTGGACTGGAAGGGGCTAGGCAGAAATCTATTTGCCCTACATGGCTAATTATTCTTTAACTTGTCAAGCATGACACTTTTTAAGGCACTTCTTACAGTTTTGATCTTTACCTAAAACCCTTGTCTTTGTCTATTATCTAACCTGCAAGGGCCTTATCTGACAAAGATGTTTATTGCAACAACCTGCAGTCATGGAGGAGCTTTAATGTAGATTGATGTCCCAGAATGCCGAACAGAAGTATAGTCAAAAAAATAGTTCAGAAAAAGTCCATAAAAATTACCTGCAAGACAAACTGATTAATTAAAGTACATCCTGAATTGAGGGTTTAAATATACATATATATAATATATATATATAGCTAATTTGGTATCTATTGCTAAATTCTTGGGTAATTAAGTTCAATAATATCTAGAAAAGTTGACCTACGTGTATGCTTCATTGCAGATCCAAGGACCAGAAAAGAAACTGTAATGCTGACAGTGATAAAGATCTCTGTAAACCAGGCCACCCAGGCAAATCTTCTGTACTGTTCCATTATAATCTGTCAAAGAAACAGGTGAATTCTATCATGTTTCACAAGTAAAAGAACAACATTACCTCACAGGATTTCAATGCAAAGTTATCAAAGTCCCAAGGTTCCCTGTTATTTAAACCTGACTCAAGGAGCCATCTCTAACTGGTTTGCCTTGGTACTGATCAGATCATCTATCTACAAGACATATTTGGCTCCAGTCCACTTCCTGTGAACTGACACAAAGTAACTCTAGAGCAATCTCCAGTTCAAATCTTCCTGAGCAATTAACTGAAGGAAGTGGCATTTTTTTTTCATTTGTTCTTAGGATGTGGGGGCACTGATAAGGCTACACTTATTGCCTATCGCTTGACATATAGTCATGGGCCTTCTCCATGAATTACCACAGACCTTGCATTTGTAATGTTCCCACACTGATATTAGGTGAGCATCTCCACAAAAATAAACCCAACAACGAGCAGGGAAATGTCATACATGAGGCTTGACTCTAATCCTTCCTGTCCAGTGAAAACCTGGCTGGTTGGCAGTAACTGGATGGATTTTCTGCTGATTCACCTAGCTGTCTTCGATTTGAACTTGTTCTGAGTGCCTGGCAATGCATCTACTTTAAACCAGTGGGATTTATTTACAGATCTGGGTGACAAATCTCACTGAGCACTCTGCACTATTTTATATCTGACCTGAGTAGGGGAACTTAGTCTCGTGACCACTAGTCAGAAGAGGGTCGAAATGAGAAGAGCTCATTCCAAGTACATCTTTTATTTTCTTTTGTAGGGTTTGGTGGAACACTCCAGAATAGGTTCCCATCCAAGACAACAGGATCCAGGTGGAAAATTAACAGACACCTAGTCGATTGCTAGAACCATAGTCCCCTTGATGGGCCGAATGGCACCCTTTCGCACTGTGCGGATTCTATGATTCTATTCTACTCTATGATTACCTTAGTGCCAACAGACTGCGAAGGTCTACCCAGAATTCAGTAGGCAGCAGTTGCTTCCCAATCATCTCTGACCAATTCTGGGAGGTGGTGAGCCTGTTAATAAGCTGGCGGTTAGAATTGCCATGGCCTCATTTAGCTTGGTGAGTGAGAATCCAACCGGAATTAACAGATTCCACTCCCACCTTTACCTGCTACTTGCCCACTCAGGTCTGAATGGCATCTTGGTCCTCCTGTGAGTTGGCAGGGGCTGCTTAATTATCTGACAGTAATTGTGAGCAACCCCACTCCTGACCTTATGATGGAGGAAAGTTCATTGATGAAGCAAGTGAAAATATTTGGGCTGAGGACACTATACTGAAACATGCCTGTGACGAGTGGCCTCTGATAACTACATTCATCTCCCTTTGTGATGGATATGACTCCGAACAAATGTTTTTGCTTTGAGCTTCCACTCAGCAATTCTGCTATGCCTTCTTGGCTGAAAGATGCCTTGGTGTAGAAGGCGGATAATCTCTATTCATTTTAGTCACCCAGGCTGTGATGAGGTCCAAACAGTTCTGACAGAATATGAACTGATCAGCCTTGAGATGATTATTGATGAGTAGGTGTTTCTGGATGATAATATTGTTGACTCTTTCCATCACTTTGAGTCAGAGAATCATAGAATCCCGACAGGGCATAAGGAGGCCCATCGAGTCTGCACCGACCACAATCCCACCCAGGCCCTATTCCCATAACCCCTCATATTTACCCTGCTAATCCCCCTGGCACTAGGGTTAATTTAGCATGGCCAATCAAATCTAACTTCATTGATGATTGGGAGCAAAGTACCAGGGCAACAATTGGCCAGGTTAGATTTGTTTTTTTTTTGTGAATGGGATATACCTGGGCAATGTTCCACATTGTTGGGTAAATATCACTGTTGTGGATTGTAAGGTGAAACAACTAGCTCTGGTGTATAGGTCTTGACAACATTACTGCTGCCAGGGCTCAGAGCCTCTGCTGTGCCCAATGGACTCAGCCACTTTTTACTGTCATGAGCTGTGAACCAAACTAATTGGGCACTTACCTATGATGGTGCTATCTCACAATGTTTCCTGAGTGCTTATATGAGCTTTCCCAGAAGTCTGGCATATGCTTTATCTTGTAAAACAACAGTCTTGCATCAATCAATTCCAGTTACCTGGGTTCATGCTCTGGGTGGACGCTCACCACCTACAATGTAGCTGCCACAGTCCCTATTGATCTCTGCCATAAAGAGCTTCACTAATGTTGTTTAAAGGCTTGAAAACCAAATCATGACACTGTCATATGCCACTCGTTAGAAAAGTGACCTCTATGTCTGTGGATATATACACAAGTAATATATATATAGAAACATAGAAAATAGGTACAGGAATAGGCTATTCGGCCCTTTGAGCCTGCACGACTATTCAATATGATCATGTACTTTCAGTATCCCACTCCCACTTTCTCTCCATATCCTTTGATCCCTTTAGTCACCAGGGCAACGTCCAGTTCCCTCTTGAACATATCTAACAAACTGGCCCTGACAACTTTGTGGTAGAGAATTCCACAGGTTCACAATCAGAGTGAAGAAGTTCTTCCTCATCTCAGTCCTACTCTTAGACTGTGACCCCCTAGTTCTGCACTTCCCCAACACTGGGCACATTCTTCCTGCATCTAGCCTGTTCAATCCATCAGAATTTTATAGGTTTTTATGAGATCCCCTCTCATTCTTCTAAATCCCAGTCAATCCAGTCTCTCTTCATATGTCAGTTCTGCCATTCCAGGAATCAGCCTGGTGAACCTTTGCTGTACCCCTTCAATAGCAAGAATGTCCTTCCTCAGACGAGGAGACCAAAGCTGCACAATACTCAAGGTGTGGCCTCACCAAGGCCCTGTATAACTGCAGAAAGACATCTTTACTCCTATACTCAAATCCTCCTGCTATGAAGGTCAGCTTTCCTCATCTCCTGCTGTATCTGCAAGCCAACCTTCAGCGACCGTTCCACCATGACACCCAGGTCATGTTGCATTTCCGTTTTTCCTAAATTGCCACCATTCAGATAATCTTCCTTCCTGTTTTTGCCACCCAAGTGGATAACCTCACATTTATCCACATTATATTGCATTTGTCAAGTATTTGCCCACTCAGCTATCCTGTCCAAGTCACCCTGCAGCCTCTTAGCACACACTGCCTCATCACAGCACACACTGCCTCATCACAGCACACACTGCCACCCAGCTTAGCATTGTCTGCAAATGTGGAGATATTGCATTCAATTCCTTCATCCAAATCATTAATGTATATTGTGAATAGCTGGAGTCCCAGCACTGAACCCTGCAGTACCCCACTAGTCACTGCCTGCTACTCTGAAAAGGACCCATTTATTCCCACTCTGTTTCCTGTCTGTCAACCACTTCTCTATCCACGTTAATACATTACCCCCACTACCATGAACTTTAATTTTGCTTACTAATCTCTTGTGTGGGACCTTGTCAAAAGCCTTTTGAAAATCCAAATACACAACATCTACTGATTCACCCTTGTCCACTCTGCTCGTCACATCCTCAAAAAATTCCAGAAGATTTGTCAAGCATGATTTCCCTTTAGTGAATCCATGCTGACGATCCTGTCTCTGCTTTCCAAATGCTCAGTTATTACATCCTTAATAATTGACTCCAGCATTTTCCCCACCACCAATGTCAGGCTAACCAGTCTATAATTCCCCGTTTTCTCTCTCCCTCCTTTTTTAAAAAGTGGGGTTACATTAGCTACCCTCCAATCCACTGGAACTCTTCCAGCATCTATAGAATGCTGGAAAATAATCACGAATGCGTCCACTATTTCGAGGGCCACTTCCTTGAGTACTCTGGGATGCAGGACATCAGGCCCTGATGACTTATTGGGTTTCAATCCCAGAAATTTCCCCAATACAATTTCCTGACTAATAAGGATTGCCTTCAGTTCCTCCTTCATGCTAGACCCTCTGTCCTAGTATTTCTGGAAGCTTATTTGTGTCCTCCTAAGTGAAGACAGATCTCAAGTATTTGTTCAGCTGGTCTGCCATCCCTTTGTTGCCCATTATGAGTTCACCTGATTTTAACCGTAAGGGACCTACATTTGTCTTCACCAGTCTTTTTCTTTTCACATATGTATAGAAGCTTTTGCAGTCAGTTTTTATGTTTTCTGCAAGTCTACTCTCATATTCTATTTTTCCCTTCCAAATTAAACCCTTTGTCCTCCTCTGCTGGTTTTTAAATTTCTCCCAGTCCTCAGGTTTGCTGCTTTTTCGGGCCAATTTATGTGCCTCTCTTAACACTATCCCTGATTGTCCTTGTTAGTCATGAGTGAGAACCTTCCCCGTTTTACTCTTGGGCCCAACAGAGATGTACAGTTGTTGAAATTCATCTATGTGTTCTTTAAACGTCTGCCATTGCCTATCCACTGTCAACCCCTTAAGTATCCTTTGCCAGCTTATCCTAGCCAATGCATGTCTCATACCATCAAAGTTAGCTTTCCTCAAGTTCAGGATCCTAGTCTCAGACTTAACTGTGTCACTCTCCATTTTAATGAAGAATTCCACCATATTAAAATGGAGTGTGACACAGTTACTCTTGCCGGAATTTTACTGCCTCGCCCACCTGAGGCTCGTAAGATCTTACCCGAGGCCAATGGAGAATGCCGTTCTGCAAGCCTCGGTAAAATTCCAGCATCTGTGTCACGTATTGTGCGTGTGTGTGTGTGTGACAATGTTCAGTGTGCATCCTTATTTTAATTCAGGACCCACAAACTCTGAAACCACAGCCTCCTTAGCCCAAGGGAAGGGATCTTTCAATGTTTAAGCGCAAAGCAGTCTGGAGACTGGAAATCTAAAATAAAAACCAAGTGTTTGAAATATTCAGCAAGTCTGGCAGCATCTGTGGAGAGAGAAAGGGCTAACTTTTAAAATTGAACATGACTCTGCTTCAGAACCTTCTGAAGAAGGTTCCTCTTCTGAAGAAGAATCATATTTGACTTGAAACATTAATCCTGTTTCTCTCTTCACAGTTGCTGCAAGGCATCTCTGCAGCTTTGTGAACAGCTCAGGTTCTGGAGCAGAACTGACTTGAGGACAGCTTTGAAGATAAACCGGTCTAGAAATTCCACAACACCTGAAATCAGGCGCATGTTACATGCCCTTGATCATGAACAATTTTTAAAATTAGTGCCTGGACCTCTTTAAAATGATTCTGGTGTGCAGCCAAAGCTACCTGGCCACAGGGTTATTCATTAATCATTGCCTGCAGCTCCATATTCGCTTGCCAGCTGCACATTAAAAAATACATTGAACTCCTGTGTGTATGTGCTGGGAACTGTAGTCCATTTATGGAGTAATACCTCAGAAGGCTTCTCAGATAACTCCTACTTTTCATTTCAGCATGTCTAAACCTTGTCTCTCCAGAGGCAGGCCCTTCTATTGAAGATAGCTGCCAGCTGTCAACTGTGAAGACAAACTTTTTCTAACATGTTTCTAAATGTACTCATTTAAATTTTATGAAACCAGTACTTCAAAAGTTGTTTTTAGAAATTTCATCATAATGGAATACTTACTCGAGAGACTGCCTAGTTTTGATGATGAATACATCACTTGCAGGTAGCTGACCTATTTGTCAGCAATAACTTGCGTTTATATCATCTGCATTTTAGTCTGTAATTTAGCCTGTAGTGTAAACAGGTTCCCCAAGGTGTGTCATAGATTGGACTAGAGAGGGGGAGATTTGGACAGGTGATGAAATGCTTGGTCAAAGAGATGGATTTCATAATGGTGTTTTATAGATGGGTTTGTAATTTTTAAAAATTCCTTCATGGGATGTGGGCATCGCTGGCTGAGCCAGCATTTATTGCCTATCCCTAATTTAAAAATCAGTCACATTGTTGTGGGTCTGGAGTTACATAGGCCAGATCAGGTAAGAATGGCAGATTTCCTTCCTTAAAGGACATCAGTGAATCAGATGGGTTTTTATGACAATTGACAATGATTTCATGGCCAACATTTGATTTTGAATTCCAGATTTTTATTGAATTCAAATTCCACCATCTGCCACGGTGGGATTTGAACCCGGGTTCCCAGAGCATCTGGCTTACTAGTCCAGTGACAATACCACTACATCACTGCTTCCCCCAGGATAGGTTTTATAATGGTGTTTTAAGGATGGAGTTTGTAATGGTGTTTAAAAAGAAAGATGAATAGAATCAGGTAGGGATTGTCAGAGTTGGACCAAGGTAATTGTTAATATTCTGAAAGTGCGTGAAGTTTTAAGTAGTCTCAGATTTACCTTTTTAATTCTGCCATTACATTACATACCGGTCTTGATCGTATTCCGAGAGGAGCTAAATGATTCTGAAAGTATTTCTGCTGTGTTTCAAAGGGTTAAAGCCATTGCCAAACAGTTTTACATTTTGATTTCCTGCTGTTTCTTTTCATAGAATGTAGTAATTGTGCCAAATGAACGTAATAAAGAATAATCAAACACTTTTTTACGTAAAGACCTATGATAAAAAACTGTACTGGTATCATCTAGCAAATGCTACCAACAGAGAATAGTCCTTAGGCAGAAGAGCAGCAATATATCAAATAGCTATGGTCTGCTGACACAAAAAGATTAAGCGCTAATCAATTGAATAATGTTTGGATCTTAACAGATGCAAAGCATGTATATGAAAGAAAATACATTTTAAGAGTAGTAAACTGTATAGAAAATTACATGCTAATAAATTAACCAGATATTTAAAAATGTTAGTTTTGAAAGTTTATTTATTAGTGTCACAAGTAGGCTTACATTAACACTGCAATGAAGTTACTGTGAAAATCCCCTAGTCGCCACACTCTGGTGCCTGTTCGGGTACACTGAGGGAGAATTTAGCATGGCCAATGCACCTAACCAGCATGTCTTTCAGACTGTGGGAGGAAACCAGAGTACCCGGGGGAAACCCACGCAGACACGGGGAGAACATGCCGACTCCGCACAGACAGTGACCCAAGCCAGGAATCGAACCCGCATCCCTGGCTGTGAGGCAGCAGTGCTAATTACTGTGGATATTTTGAAACAGCAAAAATAACATATCGAAATAAACATCTGTACTAATGTAAAAACACTTATCATTACACTTAAAAATGATTTATGCTAGCTGCTATTAACTGTGATTGTAAGAGTCACTGTGGAGCTAGACGAATATGTATGTAAAATACATTAGTATAAAATATGGCACAATGCACTCACCAAAATTAGCTCTGTTCAAGAAACTATTTTAATTTTAGTACATAACTCTCATTTTTATTTATTGCCTCAATATTCAAAGTGCAGACAGACTGTTGGGAAAGAGATAAAAAAGCATGAAATATCAGATCTATGAGTTAAGAGTAAATAATAGCCACACTGTCATCTCTGCAGGAAAATTAATAGAATTATGTTACCGGCATGCTAACCTTGCAGAGGTTTAATGAAATAAAGGCCATTTTTGCCCGACATCATAAAATATTCCTGTACGAGTTGGTTTCTGCTCTGAAGCCAACTTCAACTGAAGCCTAACTAATTTGGAAATTCTGCAATTTAACAGTAGGGGGCACTCACACACCATACATTAATTCATATGGGGGGGAAATGTATTTGGAAATGTAAATAGGTCACATGCTTTCACTATTGATTGATTTATAGCATCAGATGCGAGATTTTGTTAATAAATATTCAAAAAAAAGTAATGAATCATTGGAAATACTATTTCAACTGATGCTCCATATGTGCATCATTAAAATTAGATCAGCACAAGATTGATAAGAAAACCACCAATTTCTCTCTTCATGCGCAACGGAGGATGCATGGCAATTTGTTTGTTTCTGCTAAAAGGACTAGTTCAGTAAATGGGTAGTGTTGTATCTAAAATTATAGGGTGTATACAGAGAGTTAGAACAATACTATCCGTGCTACAAATGTTGAAAGTGGCAGTTGTTCTTTTAATTAATTGTATTGATTTTTGGATGAACTACCAAACATTTTAGTTTATTTTAGAAAAAGCCTCCCTCAGATATATATACTGGGCCATAGGAGGTTTATTGATCCCAATAATCTCCCAGCAACGCTGTCAAAGAACATTTAGGACTGGCTACTTTTTGATAGTTTTGCACTTTATTATTGATTTAGGTAATGAAAATAATTGTAAATCTCTTCCCGCAAGTCTTATTCATGGCTATCCACAGTGTTACCAGACCTTAGAGTTGACAGTGTAAAGTGGATGTACTCTCTGCCTCCAGCCTTGCTCCCCGATTCAGGAGTTGTGGGTGGCGGGTGGGGGGGGGGGGGGGGGGCTGTTTATTATAAAGAAATTGTGCACCTTCACACTTGTACTTGGTGTTTGGCATTCTTTTCATCAGTTGACCTTGCTGCTTATAAAGCACACTCCTGGATGTATATTGCAAGTGGATGAGGTATAATGGAGGGTTACTGTGACAGTGCTTAAACAACACAATACAGCAGAGTTTCCCAAACATTTCCAGCCACGGAAACCTTCTGACCTGAGAAACATTCTCATTGTATTGAAGAGCTAAATCACAAGTCATTGTTTTTGCGCAATAGGTACAAACATACAAAAACCTAATTCAGATAAATCTTTTCTATTTATATGTATACGTTCATTATAATTAAAAAGTGTTCTTATTAAAAATGTACTACACTCGCTTTTAATAGGGGCAGTGTAGTTGCTGTGTGGTCACACACACACGCATTCCATCTCTCTCTCTCACACACATGCACACAATCTCTCTCCCTCTCCCTCTCACACACACATGCTTTCTCTCTCTCTCTCACACACACACACTCCATCTCTCTCTCTCTCACACACAATCCATCTCTCTCTCTCTCTCTTACACACACACAATCCATCTCTCTTTCTCTCTTTCACACACACACAATCCATCTCTCTTTCTCTCTCTCACACGCACACAATCCATCCCTTT
The DNA here is from genome assembly GCF_964213995.1 of Mustelus asterias. Taxonomy (NCBI): domain Eukaryota; kingdom Metazoa; phylum Chordata; class Chondrichthyes; order Carcharhiniformes; family Triakidae; genus Mustelus; species Mustelus asterias. The sequence goes on from NC_135803.1 coordinate 42,447,764, forward strand.
CTCGCTCTCACAGACAATCCATCTCTCTCTCACACACACTCCATCTCTCTCTCTCACACACAATCTATTTCTCTCTCTCTCACACTCGCACTCCATCTCTCTATCTCACACACACTCCATCTCTCTCTCTCACACACAATCTAGTTCTCTCTCTCTCACACTCGCACTCCATCTCTCTCACACACACTCCATCTCTCTCACACACACTCCATCTCTCTCACACACACAATCTAGTTCTCTCTCTCTCACTCACACTCCATCTCTCTCTCACACACAATCTAGTTCTCTCTCTCACGCACACTCACACTCCATCTCTCTCTCACACACAATCCATCTCTCTCTCTCTTACATGCACACACACACACAGCCCATCTCTCTCTCACACATACAATCCATCTCTCTCTCTCTTACATACATATACACACGCACACTCCATCTCTCTCTCTCACACACACACACACAATCCATCTCTTTCTCTCTCATACAGACACAATCCATCTCTCTCTCTCTCTCTCTCACACACACACACACTCCATCTCTCTCTCTCTTACACACACACACACAGCCCATCTCTCTCTCTCACACGCACAATCCATCTCTCTCTCTCTCTCTCTCACACACACAATCCATCTCTCTCTCTCACACACACACATACACACCATCTCCCTCACACGCACACTCACTCCAACTCTCTCTCTTACATAGGCACACACACACACTCCATCTCTCTCTCTCACATACACGCACACGCATGCACACACACAGCCAGTCTCTCTCCCTCACACACACAGCCCATCTCTCTCTCTCTCTCTCACACACACAGACTCCATCTCTCTCTCTCACGCGCACACACACTCTTTCCATTTCTCTCTTGCACACACACACTCCATCTCTCTCACATACACGCACACACACACAAACAAACACTCCATCTCTCTCTCTCTCTCACACACACACTCTCCCTCTCTCACACATACACACACTCCTCTCTCATACACACATACAAACACTCCATCTCTCGCTCTCTTTCACACACACACACACACAGTCCATCTCTTACACATACACACACTCCACCTCTCTCTCTCACACACACACTCACCTACACAAACACTCCATCTCTTTCAAACATACACACACACAATCCATCTCTCTCACACACACACTCCATCTCTCTCTCTTACATGCACACACACACACTCCATCTCTCTCGCTCTCACACACACACACACATTCCATCTTTCTCGAACACACACACTCCATCTCTCTCTTACACACACACGAACACACACATCTCTCTCGCACACGCACTCCATCTCTCTCTCGCACACGCACTCCATCTCCCTCTCTCGCACACGCACTCCATCTCTCTCGCACACGCACTCCATCTCTCTCTCTCGCACACACACTCCATCTCCCTCTCTCGCACACGCACTCCATCTCTCTCTCTCTTTCACACACACAGTCCATCTCTTACACATACACACACTCCACCTCTCTCTCTCACACACACACACACACACTCACTACACAAACACTCCATCTCTTTCTCTCTCACACACACTCCATCTCTCTCTCAAACATACACACACACAATCCATCTCTCTCTCTCTCACACACACACTCCATCTCTCTCTCTTACATGCACACACACACACTCCATCTCTCTCGCTCTCTCACACACACACATACATTCCATCTTTCTCGAACACACACACTCCATCTCTCTCTTACACACACACGAACACACACATCTTTCTCTCTCGCACACGCACTCCATCTCTCTCTCGCACACGCACTCCATCTCCCTCTCTCGCACACGCACTCCATCTCTCTCTCTCGCACACGCACTCCATCTCTCTCTCGCACACGCACTCCATCTCTCTCTCTCGCACACGCACTCCATCTCTCTCTCGCACACGCACTCCATCTCTCTCTCTCGCACACGCACTCCATCTCTCTCTCTCGCACACGCATTCCATCTCTCTCGCACACGCACTCCATCTCTCTCTCTCGCACACGCACTCCATCTCTCTCTCGCACACGCACTCCATCTCTCTCTCTCGCACACGCACTCCATCTCTCTCTCGCACACGCACTCCATCTCTCTCTCTCGCACACGCACTCCATCTCTCTCTCTCGCACACGCACTCCATCTCTCTCTCTCGCACACGCACTCCATCTCTCTCTCTCGCACACGCACTCCATCTCTCTCTCTCGCACACGCACTCCATCTCTCTCTCTCGCACACACACTCCATCTCTCTCTCGCACTCGCACTCCAGCTTCTCTCTCGCACACACACTCCATCTCTCTCTCTCGCACACGCACTCCATCTCTCTCTCTCGCACACGCACTCTATCTCTCTCTCTCGCACACGCACTCCATCTCTCTCTCTCTCGCACACGCACTCCATCTCTCTCTCTCTCGCACACGCACTCCATCTCTCTCTCTCGCACACGCACTCCATCTCTCTCTCTCGCGCACACACACTCCATCTCTCTCTCGCACTCGCACTCCATCTCTCTCTCTCGCACACGCACTCCATCTCTCTCTCTCGCACACGCACTCTATCTCTCTCTCTCGCACACGCACTCCATCTCTCTCTCTCTCGCACACGCACTCTATCTCTCTCTCTCGCACACACACTCCATCTCTCTCTCGCACTCGCACTCCATCTCTCTCTCTCGCACACGCACTCCATCTCTCTCTCTCGCACACGCACTCCATCTCTCTCTCTCGCACACGCACTCCATCTCTCTCTCTCGCACACGCACTCCATCTCTCTCTCTCGCACACGCACTCCATCTCTCTCTCTCGCACACGCACTCCATCTCTCTCTCTCGCACACGCACTCCAGCACACACACTCCAGCACGTACACACACACACACGTGCACGCACACACACACACTCCTTCTCTTGTCCCTGCTCACATGGTGGTTCCACTTCTGAAGGAAAACTTTTGCAGAATGCAGATGGTTTATTCAGGGCTGTACAATACCCCTCTCTCCCCGAATCAATCCAAACAGCAGAATATTGAACTGTCCAGATGTGTGTGTTCTATACAACTCATTTCATTTTCTTTCAACTGCACTCACATGTTGCATAGTATTTACAGTAAGAAGTTTAACAACACCAGGTTAAAGTCCAACAGGTTTATTTGGTAGCAAAAGCCACACAAGCTTTCGGAGCTCTAAGCCCCTTCTTCAGGTGAGTCACCAATTTTGTGGTATATTTACAATTGTACTGCACAACTGCAATGGAGGTTCCACACAAAATTGGTGACTCATCTGAAGAAGGGGCTTAGAGCTCCGAAAGCTTGTGTGGCTTTTGCTACCAAATAAACCTGTTGGACTTTAACCTGGTGTTGTTAAACTTCTTACTGTGTTTACCCCAGTCCAATGCCGGCATCTCCACATCATGACTAGTATTTACAGCACAGAAACAGAACATTGAAGCCAACAAGTCGATGCCTGTTTACCCCACATCAGCATCCTCCCAGTCTGCTTCATTCTATTTTTTCCTGTCTAGTATTTATCCAGCTTCAAATGCATTGATGCAAGTCACCTCAACTAATTGCGAGTTCTACATTCTAACCATTCTCCCGGTATAGAGGTTTCTCCTGAATTCTCTGTTGGATTTATGTTGATGGACCCTGGCTGTGGTCTCCACCGCAAGAACACTGAAAGTTTGAAATTTGATTTTATGTTAATTGATCTTTTTCATGATGAAGTTGAACTGCAATTGTAAATCCAATGGTTTTCAGAGATCTTGTGGTAAAATGGTATATTTACAATTGTACTGCACAACTGCAACGGAGGTTCCACACAAAATTGGAAGATCTGACAGCTGTCATACATACTGGTAAGACCCGCAAGTGATTCAGATGAAATTTGTTTTTAAAACAGACTCCTTCACAGGATGTAGGCATCGCTGTCTAGGGCAGCATTTATTGCCCATCCCTAATTGCCCTTGAAAAGGTGGTGATGAGCTGCCTTCTTAAATTGCTTCAGTCCATGCGGTGTAGGTAAGTGCTGTTAGCTAACACTGCAATTAAGTTAGTGAAAATCCCTTAGTTGCCACACTCTGGCACCTGTTTGGGTACACGGAGGGAGAATTCAGCATGGCCAGTGCACCTATCCAGCACGCCTTTCGGACTGTGGGAGGAAACCGGAGCATCCGGAAGAAACCCACGCAGACGCGGGGAGAACATGCAGACTCTGCACAGACAGTGACCCAAGCTGGGAATCGAATCCGGGTCCCTGGCGCTGTAAGACAGCAGTGCTAACCACTATGCCACCCTGCTACCCCCCCCCCCAGGAGGGAGTTCCAGGATTTTGACCCAGCGACAGTGGAAAGAACAGCAATCTAGTTCCAAATCAGGATGTGTGACTTGGAAGGAACTTGTAGATGGTGGTATTTGAGCTTTTTAATGGCGTGTGTTCAGAAAAAAGTTAAGGAAAGTAACTGAGGAATATTTTGCACAATGGTGGTAAAGCCTAATTCTCGCAGGATAGTAGTTTATTCTCACAGGAGAACAATATTTGTGCATCTCTCAGCATCCATCCCTTTCGTTGCCTCTCTTTGTTTTCTCACACTGAGCCAACTTTCTCCTGATGCCTGCATTACCATCTCCATTATTCTTGCTGGCTCTTCTAAAACTCGCATAATTCTTTCATTTTATTACCATATTCTTTTATCCCTTTAACAGTGACTTGCAAGGTCGCAGGAGGTGAAATTTATGATGTTACAGTGTAAGAAGACCTACTTAAAAAAAACCGCTTCAAGCATAAAACAAAGTAACAGGAGACTGCAGTGTTGTACAGATAGTATTTAAAATTGTGCAGCAAATCTTTAAGTATTTAATTCACCCAACTTTGAAAACGACCCACTGAAAGCAGGAAGCTCAAGGTGTCCAAGGCCACTTTTTAATAAATTTATATGTAAATTTATATTCTAATTTTTCCTTACAGTTTTTGGAGAAGATCCACACATTTAATTTTACATTTTCCTCGGCTGTGAAAAAAGATCTAAAGTTCTGATCGATTTTTAATAAACTGCTCTGTATCAAAGAATTTGTATACAGATATATTTAGAAAACGCATTCTACACTGGGAAGTACCTACATACAATAATCTGAATATCACAATCCTGTGGTGAACACAATTCAATAATTGCCATTACTAATGGTTTTATGACCACAGGGGGATTTGAGTCATAGATCCCTACAGTGCAGAGGGAGGCCATTTACTCCATCAAGTCTGCACTGACTCTCCAACAGAGACCTCACCCAAGCCCTATCCCTGTAACCCCATGTAGTCACCCTGCTGATCCCCCTAACCTACACATCTTGGGACACAAAGAGGCAATTTAACATGGTCAATCCACCTAATCTGCACATCTTTAAACTGTGTGAGGAAACCGGAGCACCCGAGGAATCCCACGCAGACACGGCGAAAACGTGTAAACTCCACACAGACAGCTCCCCAAGGCTGGAATCAAACCCGGGACCCTGGCGCCGTGAGGCAACAGTGCTAACCACCGTGCCACCCCAATCATTGAGTTCGAACCTTTGGGCGGGTTGCAGGGTGGAGCTGGATGACATGAATTGGTGTAATGTCTCATCGCATCTCAATGCTTCACCTGTCAGGAAAGCAGTAATTACAAGATTTTTCTCAGTTATGCTTGGAATTGGTTCTTGGAGAAATGTATCAGGTCAGACTAGGCATAAAGATAGTTTCCTGCTTCCATTCTTTTCAATCACAGACAATCCAGTTTTCTTTTTATTACAGTGTAAGTGTTTAGTTAACACTTGATTTAGTTAACAGCAGGAATCATTTTCGCTGAGTTTCTGTGCTTCGGGCCTATGGTGACATTGCAATAATGTGTAGGTTAGGTGGATTAGCCATGGTAAATGCGTGGGGCTACGTGGATAGGGCGGGGGCCTGGATAAGATGCCCTTTCAGAGAGTTGGTGCAGGTTCGATGGGCCAAATGGCCTCTTTCTACACTGTAGGGTTTCTATGGATACTATGATTCAGAATTCTGTATCATTTGTGAGCATTCTGTGAAATGATGAGGTCACCCAGGCGGTGATGATGATTTTGAGCCTGCACTCTCCATCAGTGGGAATGATGGCACATGCTCAAAATCCGGAGAGCGCGATTCACAACGGCAAGTTTCCGAGTTCCAATCCCTTGCCGGTAGAGTGGTGTGAAACACACTACAGGACTGCAGGAAGCTCATTAACACGTCATTAGTATGCACTCTCTCTGGGACTCCACCCCCGCACCGGATATTCAGCAGGTGCCGGCGTGATTGGGCACAGTTTACAACAGGTTCACCTAGATGTGATGGGAGGGGGGCAGGTAAGATTCATTTGGATGTGGTGGTGGCCAGTAGTGGAAAGAGGAATGGGGGTGCCGACGATGGCCGGTGGCGAGGTGGGGTGGAGGTGGGTGGGGTGGAGGAGGGGAGGGGGAGAAGGGGCTGATGATTGGCGGGGTGGGGGGGAGGGTAGAGAATTGTCACCTCTGATCGGGGATGGGAGGGGGGTCCCCTGAGACCTCCGTTGTGGATTGGGGAGGAGGTTTATTCAGGTTTTGATCAGGGCGCCTTTTAATGATGGCGCTCTGATCTCTGAGCAGCAGAGAGAGAAACACGTCAGAAACAACACACTGCCATCTTTTGGCAAGGTTTCACCCAATAGTTCAATGAGGTTGAGGAGCGTGGTTTATGTCTGTCATTAAGATGTGGAAGTAATCAGCCCCTGAAAACTATTAGCTCCCGAGTTTGATTTCAATAGGAAGTAAATACTAGAACAGTAAAGTTCTGGATGTCATATACAATCACTTGGGAGAATTCAGCTGTTACTTGCAATACCCAGCCCTGCTTTGGGAAATTAGATCTTGCTTCATTAATCTTAATTGCTTCTTTGAGGAAGTGATATGTGCAGCTTTTTAAAAATATCATGTAGAATTATAGGAATCACTAAACAGACGTTTGTTAGTCATAGGCTTGTATCTAACTGCAGTGCAGTGCAAATATATGTGGAGGCAACACAGCCTTGTTTCGAGACAACATTTTAGCACTATTTTTATGGATGATCTACTTTGAATAGAATCATTCTTAAATTTATGATTGGCACAAAATGTCCACAGAGCTTAGTAATTTAGCCAAATTATATAAACCGCAGCAATATTGAGATAAGTTAGGTGAGTGACCCATGTGTGGGTGGGGTCACCTGAAACGAACAAATGCAGTGACATTCATTTGAAAACTCCTAGTGTATTTACAACATTCAGCAGTGACACCATTATCAACATCATTTGTGGTTTGTATTTTAACCTGAAAGGGTAGGTTTAGAGGCTATCTGACGTAAGATGTGGTTACTGAGAACCGTAAATAATGTGCAGTTACATCCAAAAGGGGTAAAACTAACGAATATAGGAACTTATCAAAGTGTTGAGTGAATTCTCGCTATAGGAGTGTCGAGATTAGTGCTTTTAGCTCCCTTGAGGAAAGTGTACATGCTTCACTGCTTCTAAATTAAACCATATATTTCCTGCTTGATGGAGGTGTCTCGATGCTGACCCTGGAGACATGGATCTGTACAAATTGCACTTTTAATATCCTGTGTCTACCGTCCCATCGAAAGAAGCCTACACACTCAGGTATTGAAAATACTCAGCCGGCGCTCCAGGCTTATACAGAGAACAATAATTGGGTGAACAGAGCATCAAGGTCACTATCATTCACAATAAACATCCGTACAGTAATGTCCCTCCAAAAAAAAGATCCACTGCGTCTAAGTATGCACAAGTTTTAAACAGAGAAGTTTCTACTCTCGGCATGCTTTCTGGGGAGAACGTCAATCCATCCCAGCCGTCAGCAATAGGAAAGGCATAGAGTTAAATAACCTTGCAAAGATGAATTGCTTTATTCCTACTTGATTCTTACTTTCCGCCATCTAAACTGGGCCTTGTTTTTTTTTGCCATAGGCAGCTCAATTACCTGGGAGCCTTGTTAATCTGCATCCTATCTGTGATGTCCTTTGACTTGTGTTGCAAGATTTAGATCTTCTCAAATCAATGTAAATGAATCATCTTGTGTTTTTTTTAAATTAAAAGATTACCACTATTGACGCCAGGGTTTATGCCAAAATCACGTCTGATGCAACTATCCAGTTCTGACCCCACCAGATATGTTATCAGATTTTTATTTTAAATCGCTGTGTTTGGTGATGCAGTATTCTCACCTGGCCTAAACATCACCAAGTGCCCCACATCTACCCTTGTGGAAGCCAGTCTGCTTCGCCTAATCCGATATAATGGCCTCTAATGATACTCTGCGTGTCAGTCCAGCTGGAAGAGTGGGAACTCCCCGGCACCACAACTTTCCTGTTCCTAGATTTATTTCGCTGCATTCTGTCCCTTATGTGCTAACCAGAAACATTCAAAACAGCACCGTCTCAGATGAACAAGAGCTCTGACAAAGGGTCATCCTGACTCAAAACGTTGGCTCCATTCTCTCTCCACAGATGCTGTCAGACCTGCTGAGATTCTCCAGCATTTTCTGTTCTTGTAACAAGACGCTGCTGCTTTTTTTGAGGGTGTAATATCTTGGAAACAATGACGTAGCTAAAGATCTTTTTAATTAACAGAAAAAAAACTATTTACAAAGACTGAGAAAGATGCTACTGATTGCTTCAACCCGAGACTCCTACCTGATCGAGCCCACACTCAGCTCCAGGATTCACATGCTTTGGCCTGATTGGCTGAATAGGTCACATGCCCCTCTGAAACCTCACCCCATAAAAGGGGCTCACTTTTACATGAGGGTTGCACTCCTTTCATTCCAGAGCATTTACAAAATGTTGTGACCAAAATGCCAGGATTATTTTAAGTAACCATGGCTACAAGGTTTTCTTTTCATTCGTGGGACATGGGTGTCGCTGGCTGGCCAGCATTTATTGCCCATCCCTTGTTGCCCTGGAGAAGGTGATGGTGAGCTACCTTCCTGAATCACTGCAGTCATGTGCTGTGGGTTGATCCACAATGCCGTTAGGGAGGGAATTCCAAGATTTTGACTCAGCGGCTGTGAAGGAACAGCAATGTATTTCCAAGTCAGGGTGGTGAGTGGCTTGGAGGGGAACTTGCAGGTGGTGATGTTCCCATGTACCTGCTGCTCTTGTCCTTCTAAATGGAAGTGGTCATGGGTTTGGAAGGTGCTGTCTAAGAATCTTCGGTGAATTGCTGCAGTGCACCTTCTAGATAGTACACACTGCTGCTACTGAGCATTGGTGGTGGAGGGAGTGGATGTTTGTGGATGTGGTGCCAATCAAGTGGGCTGCTTTGTCCTGGATGGTGTCAAGCTTCTTGAGTTGGAGCTGCACCCATCTAAGCAAATGGGGAGTATTCCATCACGCTCCTGACTTGTGCCTTGTAGATGGTGGACAGGCTTTGTGGAGTCAGGAGGTGAGTTACTCGCTGCAGTATTCCTAGCCTCTGACCTGCTGTTGTAGCCATTGTATTTATGTGGTGAGTCCAGTTGAGTTTCTGGTTAATTGTAACCCCAAAGATGTTGACAGTGGGGGAGTCAGTGATGGTAACACCATTGAATGGCAAGGAATGGTGGTTAGAGTGTGTCTTATTGGTGATGGTCATTGTCTGGCATTTGTATGGCGCGAATGTTACTTGTCAGCCCAAACCTGGATATTGTCCAGATTTTGTTGCATTTGTTTCCCTTCTTTGTTGTCCGGATACTGAACAAATGGAATACACTCAAAATATGCTCCACCTGCCGAGACATCAGGATGCTTGAAGTTTGGTGTGGCCTCACCTTCTGACTGAGCTTTTCGCTAGGAAACTGAGGTAGGCACAGATACAGGACTAAGTAACGACGATCTTTCAGCTTTCTGACCTGCTGCTGTTGGTGGTGGGGTGGGATGGTGGTTGGGGGGGGGAGATTGTTTTAAACAAAAGCAAAAAATACACTGCGGATGCTGGAAATCTGAAATAAAAACCAAGTGCTGAAAAAACTCAGCAGGTCTGGAAGCATCTGTGGAGAGAGAATGGATTAATGTTGAGGTGAATTTCAGAGTTCACAAAGCAGCTGGTGTCTAATTCTCCAAAAAGGAGCTGGATCAGAGACGTGGAGCTGTGTAGCTCATTCTCAAGAGATTTGATAGCAGCCATTAGGCCAATTGATTAGACATGAACAGATCCAGGTTCCAATTCAATGATGCCAGTTAGAGTCCACCTGTATGAACCTGTTGCTTGTCAAGAATCTATTTTTTAAAACACAGAACCACACAGACACCGCATTGATGGTGACCCAGTCAAAACACTGGAGGAGCTTCTTTGAGAACCCTATGGTTTTCTCAAATTCCAGCCTTGAAACTTGTACTTCATTCTATCATCTTCTGTTACTTGCAGAGGGATTATAAAACATGCATTTTTAACACTGCAAGTTATGATCTAGATTGCACTAGCTGAATGGATGCTGAAAGCAGATCTAATGGTAACTTCCAAGAGTCAAGTAGACAATTATTTCGTAATGAGAAATTTCAGGGCCACATTGGACAAGTGGGAAGTGGAACTAGCTGGGGAGCAATCATACAGGTACAATAGGCTGAATAGTCTCTTTCTGCACTGCATATTTCTGTACCAGCAGGGCTACACACTGTCACCCGTGACTATCAGTTGCTTAGAATATTTCCTTTAAGAGGTCAGGGAGGGCCGAGTGCCTGAGAACAAAACATCATGATAACTTCCTTCAAAATCTGGCAGTGACATATAGAATTCTTCGCATTTGGTCACGCGATCTCTACATTCAGCTTTTCAATTCAGAACATTTAAGGGGTTAACTATGGGGAGCTCACAATGTTGCGTGAGTGTGATCTATTGAATCCTATACTCTGGGCAATCCTGCAACTTGATGAAAATGTATGGCTGTATCACACTGCCGCAATGTGAACGAATTCCCTATCTCGAGAGGAAATGTTGTCAGTGACTGATGGATGGGTGGCTCGGATATATAGGTCCTGTGTGTGTGTGTTTGTGTGCTTGAAACGGACTAGTGGCATAATAGATGAGAACCATGGTAGCTGTTACTGTTACAGGCAGAGCTGCCCAGCCAGGTCATCATTCAGCCTGAAATGATAAGAACATGTGCTGGAAATATTCAACAGGTCAGGCAGCGTGGTGGGAGAGAAACTGAGTTACCAGTTCAGGACAATAACCCATCCTCAGAGCTTCATGCAGCCTCTTTGGCACAGTTTTGGCTGAACGCCAACAGAGGTTGTTCAAAGAATTATTTTAGTGGGTAATATCTTGCGGTGGGTATACACTACCCTGGATCCTCCATGCTATTAAAATAACAATGAAAGGAATGCTCACGAAGAATCCTGTAGCTTAAATATGAAGTCAGAAACATTTCCTGATAGTTTGGGGACTGTGGCGCCACCAGAGGCAGGGTCAGTTCTATCCGGATAGGCAACAAAAAAAAACAAATCTCTGTCCCAAAAGTCATCCTTTAAATTCAACAATAATATTTTAAGTTTCTCCAGGCTGGTAGCTCCAAGGAAGGCATTTCTGCTGACAACAAATGTGCTTCTTTTGTCTTATGAATGGCTCTTGGCGTTATGGGGATGTCAATCATGGCAATCCTATGACATTCAAGGTCATTTCAATATATTTGGAACACATGCACCATTCAGTTGTCCCCCCACCCCACCCCCCAGGTCCATCTAGTACAGGGCAGAAGCCAGTGCAAATGGGATCTGTTCTAATTTGTAAATTTCAATGAGAACATTACCATTCTAGTCAAAGAAGCACTGGGAAAATGGAACCGGCTCTGAGCCAGGGTATTAGTTGGAGAGAATGGAGGGGTTAAAGGTGCTTCTGAAGGAAAGTGTTATGTTTGTGACAGTTTCTCAAGGATAATGAACAGAAAACCTCTTTAAATATCCAGCTACTGATCTGTCTCGAGTCTCCAAAGGATTAGCCTTATCTTTGAAAGCAGCACAGTAACACTAACAGATCTTGTTATAGGCTTTAAGTGTCAAATAGATTTATTGAAAAACAGACAATAAAGGAAATCTAATATTTTAGCAGGTCTCCCATGACATGATGAATTGGAGGATGTTTTATAACAATTGATGTGCTTATACCATGTAAGGAATAGCACAGATCCACAATTTTGCAATCGCTGAATAATAAAATCCATTGTATTGGGGTCAGATGATCTAAAAGCAGAAAGATGCTGTGCCTATTTTTCGGGTTCTACTGGAGTGCCAACATGTTGGCATGCTCATTATTAACTGGAAATGCATTGCCCGCAATGTTGGCCTGGGCAAAGGAAGGGTGTCCAGGGCACTTGGCTAAAAGGGGACATTTGTCCTGTCACACATTTAAATAAAGTGCCTGCTCGAGTCATCCTCTGGGTTACCTCGAAAGCAATCGGCACTGGCTGCTTTTAAGAAATGATGTGAAGATGCCGGCGTTGGACTGGGGTGAACACAGTAAGAGTTTTAACAACACCAGGTTAAAGTCCAACAGGTTTATTTGGTAGCAAACACCATTAGCTTTCGGAGCGCTGCTCCTTCGTCAGATGGAGTGGAAATGTACTCATTTTCCACTCCATCTGACGAAGGAGCAGCGCTCCGAAAGCTAATGGTGTTTGCTACCAAATAAACCTGTTGGACTTTAACCTGGTGTTGTTAAAACTCTTACTGTGCTTTTAAAAAAACCAGTTTGACATGCAACCACAAGTAATGATTTATTTAAAATTCTGAATCTGCATTCAAGTCATTATGGTTGCTGCTGCCAGTGTGACTGCCTGTTGCAACCATGACAATCCTCGATCGCCATTCACTGCTGACCACCTGGTCCGACCCCGGGCAATACTTGCCCACTCCACCCGATCTCCAGCTGCCACTCACCCTTTTCAATTCCAACCATTGCTCGATCTGACTCACTCACCTTCCACATTGAATATCACTATTATTTTTACTGTTCAGAAAAGAAAAAGAGGAGATTTTAGAAAGTTTGATTTTAAATGATGATTGGTTCAGCTGGGGTGAATATAGAGCAACACCATATTGAACCCTACAGGGAACGACACTCAGCTTGAATAGTCAGTGATGAGGGATCAGTAATTTCAAATTGAAAGCATAAGAGTGATGTGATGATCCCAGACCAGAGGAGATTCCCAAATTTAAAGTAGACAAATTGTGAGGTTCAAGTCACTTGTCCAGTGAATAAAGCCACATGATTCATTAGTTTTGAACAAACAAAAAGAACTTCACTAAACAAGGTCAGAAAGATAAAACAATATGCAATATCTATCTTTTACCAGAGTATTCAGGGTTAAAATTAGGTATTTGTGAATTAACAGATGAACTGTGATCTAATACTGTACAATAAACAGCAAATGTGACCAAGATCTTGCCCTGCATTTATCAGCACCCAGATGTCATTAAACACAGAGTCTCTTTCAATCTCTGTCAAACGCTGTCTCCCTCATGAGAGACTCCAAACTTTTCACTTTTAAAGATCGAGGGGGCAATTCTCCCATCTGGGAGAACCGCACGTCAGCTGATTCATGGGATTCCCGCAAGCGTTCGCGCTGCGATTGCGCCTCCCAGGCCCGGATTCCCAGCGGCATCTGCACAGTGCCGGAAATCAGCTGGGAGGCGGGGCTAATATTTAAATAGTGTTTTAAATACAATTTAGATGTGATTAGCGGGCCCAAGACTGAATTTTCTGGGTCCGCTAGCATCTCCCATCCCGCCAGTACAATTTCACTCCAGTGGGGTTCAGACTAGCTCCCCACTTTCGGGGAACTAGCGGGATGACCCCGCTGGAGTGAAGGGGGACAATTGGGGCCTCCCAGGGGCTTGAGTGGCGGGGGAGCTGCTGACCTCCTGGGCATGGGCACCCTGGCAGTGCCAGCTTGTACCCCTTGGCACTACCCAAGGGGCCAAGTGCCCGTGCCCAGGAGGCACCTTGGCACTGCCCACCATGCATGGGGCAATACCAAGGGGGGGGTCAAGGGGGCAGAGCCAGCTGGGTGTGGGGCCTAGGGGGCGATCCGTGGGTATGGGGGGTCCTGCTGCCACTCTGCATGGTGATCGGTCTGGGCTGGAGGGAGGCCAGTGATTGGGGCAGCCTGGAGTGGTATGGTCAGCCATGGGGTCTGCCAGGGGGGGGAGTGGTCTGCCTCCTCTGGGGGTCGTCACTGCTGGGGGGGGGGGGGGGGGGTGCTGGAGATTGGGCGGTCTAGGACGGGAGGGGGGTCGGGGCTGGCCCGGGGATGGTCATGGGGCCCACGATTGGGCCATGGGGAGGGGGTGGAGGGGCAGCACTGTGAGGGTCCAGGGCTGGCCACAATCGAACTGGCCAGCAAACTGCAGGCTGACAGTTCAGGGCCCAGAACTGTCAGCCTCCGGTGTAAATAGGCCCTGTCCCCCGAGCTTTTAATGATATTTCTGATTGTGACCTCTGCATTGCACAGAGTGTAGGAGATTCTTGTCTGAAGCTGCACTGAAAAAACCAGCGTGATTTACACCAGTTTTCCCACGAATTCGACACTTAGAACTTTTTTGGGAGAATCACAGTCCAAGCTGTTGAATTCCCTCAAACCCATTTCAAGTTAAACTGTCTCACCACCCAAGGTGAGACAACTTCTTTCCCGAGACTTCAGACTTCATTCCCTTGTATTTCTGAGTCTGCACTCCAGCCTCTACTTAGCGGTGCAATTTCTAGAATCATAGAATCGCTACTGTACAGAGGGAGGCCATTCGGCCCATCGAGTCTGTACTGATCACAAACCCACTCAGGCCCCATCCCCATAACCCCACATATTTACCTCGCTAATCCCCCTGACATTAAGTGACAATTTAGCATGACCAATCAACCTGACCCGCACATTTTTGGACTGTGGGAGGAAACCGGAGCACCCGGAGGAAACCCACGCAGACACGGGGAGAATGTGCAAACTTCACACAACAGTGACCCAAGCCGGGAATTGAACCCGGGTCCCTGGCGCTGTGAGGCAGCAGTGTTAACCACTGTGCCACCCCTAATTTCAGTTATTCTTCCCAGCTACACCAAACTATGAATGTGTCCCAGGGATTCCTCTGAGCCCTAACCCTTTTCACCATAGAGCCAGTGACATTCTGCCACCTTCTCAGTTCCCCAGGACTTCTTGTGAGCCCCAACTACACACAGTCAACTACTGGGAACAATTTTACTGCCTGCTAACAGCAGCATGTTTTTGGTATGGCTTTTTCCCTTGTTTGCCTCCCAGCAAACACATGGATAAATTGAAACCTTAGAACTTTCTTAAGCTCTACCCATCCCCATGATGATGTCGCCTTTCGAAACTCAATGAATGCTTTTAAACTAATGATAGAACTCCCATTTCTTTGCAAGCAGTGTAGATACCTAATCTCCAATTCTCCATCTAAGTAAGCCCAAATGCTGATATATAATCTTACTTGAAATCAACATGACCCCAAACTTTAAGTCTTACAGACCTGAACTTCCATGCAATGGCAATTAGGGCCAGTTTTCCACTCCGCTCCTATCTCCTTACCTTGGAACCGTTTTGATCCTGTCTTGTCTGGCCATCTAACTCAAGCCGGGTAAGAACCATGCAATGTAGCACGCTCCCAAGATCTTCAATCGAGTGCTGCTGAATCAGATAGGAGGCCATGCCCCCTTTTTTATGGCACCGGCTACTGTAAATCAGGTGAGTTTAACGATCCAGCCACTTTCACTCCAGGGAAAAGGTAGGTTTGTCAGGTAAGCGGTTAGAATTTGGGCTCAGGAGGGTCCCATGATGGAAGCATAGGAGCGGCTGCATTTTCACGAGCTCTGGTGCTACTCATCTTTTAATCCCATTTTTATCCTGATGCACAACCCATAATTATCTGATCTTAATGTGTATAATCTGTGCTATGATCCTGGAATATCCTGGCTAAACTTTGGCCTCGGGGAGCTGAGTTAAGTAAAGAAAATCCTTCCTTGATTGAGGTGGTTGGAAACGGCTGGGGTGGGGCTCAGTTTGCAGTGGCGGTTTCTCTGGTGAGCGGGACTATGCTTTGGTGATGCTTTTGGTATTGAGAAGATGGCCGCTATTATGTGTGAAGGTAGGGACGATGGTCTTGGCTCCCAGCACAGATCGTTGGTGCTCATTTTGATGAACTGCAAGATATCCTAAAGAGAATGGATGAAGCAGAGAAGAGAATCCTGTCAACGAGGAGGGCAGTTTCCACAGTCAAGGCTCACCTTCAGTCCTGGTTCATCGTACATCCTGGCTGACTCGGGGAGATGGGGCCAGAGGAGTATCCGTGCGTCCAGACTCCTGAGGGGTGCTGGGGATGAATTCTTGGCCGAATTTGAGAATTGGCTGCCATGTTTTCACAACCGCGATTTGATGGCTGGGTGGCTCGGGTTCGATGACGCACATTGCATCCGGTCTTCGAGGTTTGGGGTCGAAGACTCTGACCACCGGTCTTACATTGCCTTGTCCTCCGTGTTCATCCAGAAGGGTTAGAGGCGGCTGGATGGGTCGGGTCCTTGCCACTCATCAGGGCCTAAGCTTTGCCAGGATTTTGGGACGACAACATGGCAGAGATGCTGAGGATTCTGGATGGATCCTGGATGTTGCTCGATGATCCTGTTGTGGATTTAGCCTTTTCAAGCTCCATGGATGGTTAGATTATCCTGCAGTTCAGCATTAATCTTGAACTTTGTTCCCTTGGAATTATACACCTGATTTTATGATTGTCTGTTATTGTGACAAGGGTGTAGGATATATGAGCACAGAGGCGTTTCTCACCTCAAACCACGACAAGATGGAGTACAGGAATGAGATAGAGAATCTGGTGAACTGGTGCAAAGACAATAATCTCTCCCTCAATGTTAACAAAATGAAGGAGATAGTCATCAACTTCAGGAAGCATCGTGGAGAACATGCCCCTGTCTACATCAATGGGGCCGAAGTAGAGCTTCAAGTTTTTAGGTGTTCAGATCACCAATAACTTGTTCTGGTCCTTCCACACCGATGCTATTGTTAAGAAAGCCCACCAACACCTCTACTTTCTCAGAAGACTAAGGAAATTTGGCATGTCCATTGTGACTCGCACCAACTTTTACAGATGCACAATAGAAAGCATTCTTTCTGGTTGTATCACAGCTTGGTATGGCTCCTGCTCTGTCCAAGACCGCAAGAAACTGCAAAGGGTCATGAACGAAGCCCAGTCGATCACTCAAACCAGCCTCCCACCCACTGACACTGTCTACACTTCCCGCTGCCTCAGAAAAGCAGCCAGCATAATTAAGGATTCCACGCATCCCGGACATACTCTCTTCCACCTTCTTCCATCGGGAAAAAGGTACAAAAGTCTGAGGTCACGAACCAACCGACTCAAGAACAGCTTCTTCCCTGCTGCCATCAGATTTTTGAATGGACCTACCTTGCATTAAGTTGATCTTTCTCTACAACCTATCTATGATTGCAACACTACATTCTGCACTCTCTCCTTTCCTTCTCTATGAACGGTATGCTTTGTCTGTATAGCGCGCAAGAAACAATATTTTTCACTGTATGCTAATAAATCAAATCAAATCAAATTCATCTGTTATATTGTGAAAATCAGGATTGTCTATTTTGTTTTCTTGATGCTATTTGTCCACCAGTGTGCTCTGATATGGAATGAGGGAGGCTGTAGATTAATTGTTTGTGGGTCTCCTGCTTTCCATTGGGGAGTATACCATGTTGGTTGTATGGTATGGTATGACGGTTGTGCGGTATTTAACCTGGTTTGTTTTTTTCTTCTATGTGCTACATCTGTAAGCCTTGCATTTACACTGAGGGAGTACAACCCTTGGTACCCTTCAATTTATTTTTTAAGATAATATGAGTAACATCATCATAGGGTGGGGGTTGGTGGTTTGGCCGAGAGAAGGTTGGTCCTATAAGTCCTTGTTGTGGGTGAGGAAAATCCCCTGTTTGAACTATTGGAGTTGCGCTTTTCTTTTGTATATTTATTATTTTAGGATTAGGGAATCATTGCTTGTTTCCTGAGAAAGTACAGTCATATCATATATCCTGGAAAACACAGGGCCTTTTTTTTGTGTGGTCATCTCTGGTGTTTTTGGAATAGGAGAATGAGATACAAAGGATAATGAATGGTACTGGTCGATCTTCCTGGTGTTATCAGTACTGTAACATCAGGAATGGCTGCCGACACCAAGGATATAATTTTTAGCATAAGCAAGGCTTACATGCAGAACCCTAATTATCCTTTGTATCCAAGATGGTTCAGTAGATGCTGAACGCAGTATTGTAATTGACTTGGTGAGCCAGATGGACACCACCACCACCCCCCCACCCCCCCCTCCTCTACCAGATGATCTGGGTCAGAGAGCCGCTCTCTCTGCTGTTTTTTTCTTTCACGCCCGGGCGCGCTGCTTCGGATTTTTTTTCGAACTGCGCATGCGCAGTTCAGAGCTCCGATCGTTCTGGCAGTGCTAAGCCCCGCCCACAGCGTGAATCGGACCGGAGCCGGCAAAAAGCGTATGGGCGCACTGGAAAGAGGATTCCAGGCTCAGATCTATTTGACGCCCAGATTCGGCACTTAGACTCAAAATGGTAAAATCAGGCCCATTATCTGGTTGTTGCGGTTTCTCTGATGGGAGAAATTGATCAAATCTCATATATAGAGGGGCATAAATTACGCTTTTAGGGTACCTAGAGAAAGGGGTAGTTTGCTTTGTTCAATGTATAGGAGTGATGTGAGAATTTTTGGCGCGTTGGCCCTTAGTTTCGGTTGTTGTTGAACAAGTTAGGACAGTAGTGGCTGTGGTTATACAGGTCAGATGGAGGGTATGTTGGTCAGGGAAGTAGGCAACCTCCCCTAAGACATCCCCTTTTGAGAGCTTCTGCTCTGCTCTCTCCCCTGAGAATTGGTGCCCCTGGTTATATACTGTCCTTTTGGTTGCAGGGCCTGAATGTTGGTTGGAGATGTAGGTCGCCCTTCTCCAAGCGCTCTTATATGGCACCTTCCAGACTGTCTATCTTCTGGGTTTGGGCTCCCCTGGGGGGACAGTGTCCCTGTTCCTTGTGAGGTTGTGCTGTTCAGTTCCTGGTATCCTTCCTGCAAAAGTGTTTATGGAAAAACCGCGTTTTGCATCTACTGAATAATCCTGATGCTTCTCTCTCTCTGGGGTTTCCTTTCTTCATCCAGGTGGGTGGGGTGTTGATATGGGCTCTGATTTGTTATAGTTAATCCTGGAGGGTTTCCATTATCTTATTGTGGGGAGGAGGAGGGTTGTATCTCTCCCCGAGTCTTCCTAGTGTTCTTTACAATTTCAACATTATATCCTTACTTTTATATTCTATACCTCTCCAATGAAGGAGAGCATTCCATATGCCTTCTTGGGACATGGACACTTGTACGCCAAGATCTCTCACTTCATCTACCCCTTTTAATATATTCCCATTTACTGTGTACTCCCTACAACTGTTTAACCGCCCTAAATGCATGAACTCACACATCTGTGTTAAAGTCCATCTGCCACTTTACTGCCCACTCCACCAACCCACCTATAGTGTTTTGTAGATTAAGCTACCCTCTACATTATCCACTACTTGGCCAATCATTGCATCGCCTACAAATTTCCCAGTCATGCCCCCCACATTCACAATTGTTAATAAATAACACAAACAGTAAGGGTCCCAACACCGAGCCCTGTGGAACAACATTTGAAACAACTTTCCATTTGCAAGGGCAACCATAACCTTTTGTTTCCTGTTACTAAGCCAATTTTTGATCCAGCTTGCCACATTATCCTGTATCCCAAGGGCTTATACATTTTTGACCAATCTGCCATGCGGGAACTTGTCAAATGTCATGCTAAAATCCATGTACACAACGGTTACTGCACTATCTTCATCATCCCTTCTTGTCACTTCCTCAAAGAATGAAATCAGATTTATGAGTCAAGATTTTCCTTTAACAAATCTTCGTTGACCATCCCTGACTAGTCCATGCCTTTCTACGTGACAGTTAATCCTATTTCTCAGGATTGATTTTACGAATTTGCCCACCACTGATGTAAGACTAACTGGCCTATAAATTGTTTGGCATTTCCTTTGATCCCTTTTTAAACAATTGAACTACGTTTGCATTTCTCCAGTACCTCCCTTTTTCTGGTGAGGATTGGAAAATTATCCAGGGAGGAGATAACATTTGCTATCTCCTCCCTGACCTCCTTCAGCAGCCTCGGATACAATCCATCTGGCTCTGGGGACTAATCAACTTTCAAGGATTCCAACTCTCTGAGTACTTACTCTCACTTTATGATTATCCCATCCAATATCTCACAGTGTTCCCCCTGGGTTACTCATCATCTGCATTATCCCTTTCCTTTGCAAACACGGAGACAAATATTCATTTAAAACCCTTCTCATAGCCTCTGCATCTACACACGAGTTCTCGTTTCATCACTGAAAGGTCCCATTTTTTTCCCTCACTAACCTTTTTACCATTCATGTATTGGTAAAGTATATTTGGGTTTTCTTTAACTTTACTTGCTGATCTTTTTAAATCCCCTTTCTTTGATTTCCTCATTTCCTTTTTTACTTCATCCCTGCACTTCCTACATTTGTCTAGGCTATCTGCAGTGCTTAGTTCTTTGTGCCTATTGTACACTTTATTTTTCAGTTTCATCTCCTCCTGTACTCCTCTAGACAACTGGGGGAGGAGGGGGGGGGTCTAGATTTGGCAGTCCTACTCCTTTTTTAGGAGGGGACAGGTCTACTTTGTACATTTAGGATCTCACATTTTAGTGCTTCCCACTGGTTTTCCACTTATTTATCCTCCAGCAGTGCTGTCCGCTTATGTTATACACACCTTGTGTAGATTTTATTTAGGTATTACCCACTGTGTAATCCTCTATAGTAGGTTGATATTGCTTTGTTTAAAATTATGAATAACTTCACAACAAAAGTAAAATAGTCTCTCTAAACACAACAGCCACAGTAAAATATGTCACCCAGCAGGAGGAAAAGCAGACAGATATTTAAAAACTGATCTAATCAACAACACTTGCAGACACTAGAAGTGTCTGATTTAATTAGGAATTCACACTAAATATGCAAAGTCTGAGATAATGAGCTAATCATGTTTCCTATCCTGGAAGAATGGACATCAGGAGATGACCATGCACTGTACGTGCCTCACCGAGCCAACCAGGGTCTAATCATGTACTACATGGAGCCATCATAGTTCAGGATGCCACTGGTCAGGCTGTGGCTGCGATTTCAAAAGGGTTAATAAGGTTTGCTTTTCAGCGAGAAAGAAGATAGAAGTTTGGAGAGAACATCCCAGCCGACTGATTCAATATTCCACTGCGGAGCGCCTACGTCGATTACGTGGTTAAGTATTTTTTCTGTTGTAATTTTGATAACTTGGTAAATTGGTGAATCTTGTCTGAACACACTTGTACCCACTTGGTCTCGTACTTAATTGGACCCGGAGTCTTATGATTAAAGTTTAACTGGGTTTCAGAATCCTATAATAGCACAAAATGTATACTAAGTCAAAGTTCTTGTGCACTAGCGCAATTTTTCCAGCCACTAAATATTTTAAGGGCTAACCTTTTGAAATACATCTCTAATAAGACAGAATAAAAAAAAGTAAAAGTCAGCCATTGACAGGCATGTAACTGCTTTGATAATAAAGTATGGGCATATCAACAGCAGAATAATTCATTTCTCAACGATGACACTACGATGCTCCAATAAATACAAGATTGAAGTCATTTTTCATGTGCTCCAGTCCCGAAAGCATCCGGAGGGAGTTTGCTTTATTCCTTATTGTATTCTAAGCTGACAAAGTTTCTTTATTTTAAATTCTAACAGCTCTGAATGAACAAATGGATCAAATAGTTTAGTTGTATAAGTACCTTAAGAGATAAGCATGTGTTGACGCATAGATATAGCAAAATTGATGACTATATTAGCTTAGGTTAAAACTTTTCTGGTGAAATAGATTGCCCCAATTCAGCCAATTTCTTATATCATTAAGCCTTCCAATGCCATGCAATATCTTGGTAATGTTTTAGTCAGCCTCAATGGCGGCACAATGGCATAGTGGTTAGCACTGCTGCCTCATAACGCCAGGGACCTGATTCGATTCCTGGCTTGGGTCATTGTCTGTGTGAAGTTTTCACGTTCTCCCCGAGTCTGTGTGGGTTTCCTCCGGGTGCTCTGGTTTCCTTGCACAGTCCAGAAGATGTGCTGGTTAGGTTAATTGGCCATGTTAAAATTCTCCCTCAATGTACCCGAACAGGCACCAGAGTGTGGCGATTCAGAGATTTTCACAGTAACTTTATTGCAGTGTTAATGTAAGCCTACTTGTGACTAATAAATAAACTTTTCCTTCCCTTTCCAATGAAGATTCTGTTGCTAACAAGACTTCTTAATGAGGTATGGAGCGGGTTGGACCTTCAGTCACTGTAACAAAACTGTTTTGCCTTTTCATAAGTGCATCTTTGAAAGGATTAATTTAAACTGATTGGCTTTCACTGTCATTAGAATATATACATTGCGGAGGATGATTGAAAGGACAGCTGACCATGAAATAATACGGATGAGCCTCAAAACCATTTTCCTAATGATCTGCTCACAATCCCAAGTACACTGGAAATTGAGAGCCAGGCTACTGCTATTAAATGTGTATTTATATTCTTATCTAAGAGTTGAACAGACTGAAACTAGTTCTAAACAAATTGAAAGCATTTCCCTAAACTACTAAGGACCTTGAGGTTCATCCTGAGGACCTGAGGGCAAAATCTCAGATGTTTGTCAATTCTACAGAATTACCAAGAGAGGTCTTTGTACTTTGTATTATGAGAACTGGACCAGATAGGCATAAATAAATGTGATACAATGATTTTTAAAAAATCAACAACAGGACACATTAAGCTGTTCTTTTGTTGTGGATAACATTAAATTTGTAAGGAAAATAAACATTAGTTACAGAGTGCAATGGGGGATGGCCAGGAGAAGGGAGAAGCAATTGGGAAGTTTAGTGTATCTGTTCATGCACTGTTTTAGAAGCAGGCTTTCTGGAAATAATCTATCCAAACTGGGTCAGAGTTCAGGTTTTCTTCATGTCTGAACTCTGGCCCACTGCAGAGCTATCTGGTTTCAGAACTTATTTTAGCCTGGCTGATATATTTCTATGTCTCAGATGTTATGTGAGAACTGGCTAGAATAATGAATTAGAATACTACCTTTACACATGCGGGACTTGTGTTGAAATCTAGGTCAGACTGAGGAGATGAATGTCTCTATTCTCTCCTTACCACAAAGGTCCTAAATGATTCACATCCATGTATGCAAGATCAGGAGCATTCACTTGCACTAGTGGCTTCGAAGATGGTGCAAAGCTTGGTGTTAGAATCAGAAAATGGACATTGAATTCACAAAATGTTTTTAATCCCAACTTCAGAAGCTGTTCTTCCGATTTTGAGATAAAGCATGCTTCTGGGTCGGAATACGGAGTACTTTATTCTAAATCTGATTATCCAGAGTCCTTGATCCTGACAAAATAAACTTGAATTCTCAGCCCTGTTATCTTTCATCTTGATGAGTTTAACAAGTTATGTTGCACAGAAAAAAATAATGTCGTTCAAAACAGGATGATTGTATCGTAAGTAAGATTCAAACAAAGTGAGGAGGATTACTGAAATTTTTGGGGACACGGTGACACAGTGGTTAGCACTGCTGAGTCACAGTGCCAGGGACCTGGGTTCGAATCCTGGCTTGGGTCACTGTGTGGAGTTTGCACATTGTCTGCATGGGTTTCCTCTGGGTGCTCAGGTTTCCTTCCACATTGTGAAAGATGTGCGAGTTAGGTGGATTGGCCATGCTAAATTGTCCCTTAGTATCAGGGGGGTTAGCTAGGATAAATGCATGGGGTTGTGGGGATAGGGCCTGGGTGGGATTGTGGTCAGTGCAAATGCGATAGGCCGAATGGCCTCCTTCTGCACTGTAGGATTCTATGATTCATTTACCACCGCTTTGCAACAGCTTTTTTGTTCTATACTGCGACAATTATGTTATTAACTTGCTCGGTATTCCTGCTGCATTTCCTTATTCAGCCTCTGAGAACAGAGCTGGAACAGTTGGAGCCAATGCAATGCAAACAGACTTGACTTGTCTTCATTATTTTTAGCAGACAAACCCCAGACTCATGCTGGCAATGAGATTGATGTGATTATTGCTCGGAGAATATGTACATATACTGAGCACTGTTATTTCAGGTCTAACAAGAATCACCACTGCGTTTATGCACCACTTCAGTCACTCCACAGTCACGCTGCTACATTGCTGTTACAAAGTAGCAGGCACAGAAGCTGAATCACAAGCCCACTCCAGTTCACTGTGAAGACAGTGTTACAATTCCCGCGGAGATAGATAGCTTCTAAAAAAAGATATGAATTTCCCAGTGACCGATCCTTAGAATCACATGACAGGATTTCACATTTTAAGACTTTTACTGTAACAAACACACTAAAATCAACATGGACAAAACAATGGGCAGCTATTAATTAAACTACAGAAATTATGTACCTTAGTAACTTAAGACAACTGAAAACCCTGTGTTGGATCTGTACATTACACCATACTCTCCTTAGACACATAGGGAGTGATTTTCTGGCTCTTCCTGCCGGCAGGATCTCCTGGTCTTGCTGACAGTGACCCCCGCCCCCGCCTCCCTCTCCTCCCCCCTCCCTCCTCTCCCAGGGGTTTCCAAGAGGTGGGGGCGGAATCAATGGAAAGTTCCTTTGATAGCGGCGGGACCAGAAGATCCCAATCAGTGGCAGGCCGCCTCCCGCCGCCAAGAAGCACACCGTGGGGGAAGAGGATAGAAAATCCCTCCTGAGTTTTTAGTCCAAAACTCCTCCTGCCTCTAACAGAATCTCTACCACCTGCTTCATAAAGGTGAATCTTCCAGTGTCGTTTTAACCAAAGTCCCTTTCACGCAACCCTTTGAGCATAATTGAGAGGACTTCTAGTTTCAAGGTACCCTCTGGATGATTCCGTGGTTTTTAACTCTTCACAATCTTGCTTCCTCAATCATGGATTCCACCCTCACCAGCTCCGCTTGGTGTTTAAGCAATACACCTTTCCTTCTGCCCTGTATAGAAACACCAGTTGTGGGTCTTCTTCCCCAAAATCCTTGCTCTGACTGTCTCTGAGAGTCTGTAAGCTGCAATAATTGTGTCCAGGTTTTAAAGCTTGCAAATTACTCAATATGATTTGATCTCGGCTCCTGTTCCAATGTCAACTAGGTCACATGGGCTTGTCTCTGGGCAGAGCCAATATGAGGTCACATAAACTTGTCATCATCCCCCTCTCCAAATTGCTCCATTTTATCTTGAATTGAAGGGGAGAGTTTAGAAAATAACTATCCGATAGCATCCAGCAGTCACAACAGCAGCAATCTTTCTTAGCATATCGTCACACACTTTATTTCCCAGTGGGGAAAGAAGGATTTCTGGGCGAATTATCAGCCGTTATAGATGTCCCTTCCGAGGCCAACAAGTCCTGGTACTGGACTTGAACCCATAGCTTCCGGTTCAGAGGTAGGGACACTACCACTGTGCCACAAGACCTCCTATAGCAACTCATAAAAATAAGCATCTTAATTTACTCTTGGTAATAAATTAAAATATTCAATTAGGTGCAGATATATATTAGAGCTTTATATATTTATGCCCAATATCTACAGATTTTACTTTTAAATTACACTGCCAGTCTCACTGAATAATAGGCAAAGGAAAAATGGATGTGGTATTGACGATACAGATTTTGTGGTGGGAATTACGTAAGTCCAACCAGTCCATGCCAGCAGATCTGTCAGGGTTTGCTATCGTTGCCTCTCTGAAAGTGACAGAAACTTCCGAGTCTACACATAAATGTGAAAATCCAGAAATGGTTGTCAGTTTTTCTTTTATGGGATTTGAGTATCATCAGCTGTAGCCTCCTCAAAGAATATTTTCTTGGATGAGGCAAACAAACTTAATGCATAATGGCTCCATTTTTAAAACATATTCAAAAAGGCTAACATTTTTATTTCAATTACTACATATTATTGATATAATGCGTTGTTTTGTTTCTCAAGGTTCTATAGAAATGGGGACATTCATACAAAATGGTTTGTTGGACAGGCATTAAGTTAATCATCTCGGCACGATGAACAAAACCAGCCAGAGTATCAAGACTAATCACCACAATCCACAGTTCACAGAACTGCCTCATCACTCACTGTTCAGCTTTAACAAAGGCATGTTGCTATATCACGTGGTTCCCCTGTTTGCAGATTGAAGCCAGAATGGACATGAATGCAGATCTGCTCTTGACATTACCAAGTTTGTTTAGTGGAACTTGCAGATCCCTCTTTATCCTAATAATATTAATTTGACAACAGGAGAGCACGGTGGCACAATGGTTAGAACATAGAACATAGAACAGTACAGCACAGTACAGGCCCTTCGGCTCTCGATGTTGTGCCGAGCTTTGTCCAAAACCAAGATCAAGCTAACCCACTCCCTGTCATTCTGGTGTGCTCCATGTGCCTATCCAATAACCGCTTGAAAGTTCCTAAAGTGTCTGACTCCACTATCACAGCAGGCAGTCCATTCCACACCCCAACCACTCTCTGAGTAAAGAACCTACCTCGGACATCCCTCCTATATCTCCCACCATGAACCTTATAGTTATGCCCCACAGTAACTTCATTGCACTGTTAATGTAAGCCTACTTGTGACACTAATAAATAAACTAATGCTATTTTGACATTCCCTAGCTTGAGGCATTCCCGGTTTCTTTTGATAATTCTTTCATGACCAGGGATTAAAGTGGGTTTCAGAGGGCAAACTTCGTAAGAAATGCATATAATTCATCTTTTGATGCCAATACTGAAAATATTGGGAGTAAAAGGCTGGAATTGCAGACATTGAGAATTTAGTTGTGTTAGAAGTATCTCCTGGCACAGCTTGAGTGCTCCGGGGGGTGCCCAGGTAGTGCTACCAGGGCGTGCTTCAGTATTACCCGGGCAGAACCCAGGCATGACCCTCTCCCCCGGGTGCTGCACTCACCTAAGCTCCCGGGAGAGGGGGGAGGTTTGCTCGCCAGATGCATGCCTCCAGAGACCAGTTGGGCTTCACGTTGTTCTGCCGTCAAACCACTGTGGATGGATTTTTTGACAGCGGGATGATTCTGGCCCACAGGCCTAATAATTACATGTATTCAGGTGAGGCTCCAGGCGCTGAACGTCAGGCACCATGCCCCATCACTGATGGAGGAAGGGACAATCACATCATGCATTTATGCAAAATGTGACTTTGTACTTCCCACGATATTTTCTATCCATTTCACTGAACATGCCCAACGTGAACTGGAGTCGAAAATCCAGTCCTTAAATTTTTTAAGTGGCCATTAAATTATGTAAACAATAAAAATACTCAAACCACATCAAAGGCAGAGAAGATCATTGAAACCGTACAAAACTATCAGTCATTCCCCTGAACTATTGTGTCCAGAGAACTGAGTACTCCAGAAGTTTTTGGAACTCACCCAGCCATTCATAATTGTCACAAATATCAAAACATTGCCTTCCAACTCCAAAGCCTGAAATTGATAGTACAGATGCTGTCTTCTCCAGTTCAAACCCAATTGCCTGTCAATCAATGGAGGGGAGCACATGCCTACATGCTTTTTAACCTTTCAAAAGCAGGGATTTTTGTTCACATTCAGATGAGCCTGTATATTTGAATTCTACTACCAGACATGGCAAGGAGTGTTTACCAATATATGTTTTGACATTTTTTAATGCATTATGGCACTTTCTCCAAGGATAAAGGTACTGTAATGCATGTCAATAATTACATAAAGGCTATCAATGTAATGGTTAACTTACTTTTTCAGGATAGAGCCCCATGAGGAATCACTGCATTAAAAACATATCTACATTGCTATGCAGCATCAAATACTGGCATTTAAAGGTGCAAAACCTTTTTTAACAGTCATCATTCAGAATGTTCCCTATCTCTCAGCAAGCTTCTCCATTGGCCATAAACTGTCCAAGGAGGTGCATTTTTAGAGCTTCAAAAACCCATACCAACATAAAAAAGTAGTACAGGAGGAAATACAATTTTCCTGTGGTGCTCGCAAAGAGGACATTAACCATGTAAGAAGGGAATGCCCATTTTCCCAACCTGCAAAAAGGCCACAAGAAAATAGTATGGAGTCGGATAGACAGAGAAAAATTGTTTTCCCAGCAAAGAAAAACTAAATTCAATGCTTTGCAAACTCCTTTTTTTGTAGATGATGATCCAGCCATTGTTTCAGAAACTCAATATATGGCCAGATTTGCAAATATCAAATTGGAGGGTGTGTGGAAAGGG
Organism: Mustelus asterias; assembly: GCF_964213995.1. Taxonomy (NCBI): domain Eukaryota; kingdom Metazoa; phylum Chordata; class Chondrichthyes; order Carcharhiniformes; family Triakidae; genus Mustelus; species Mustelus asterias. The sequence goes on from NC_135803.1 coordinate 42,476,257, forward strand.
TGTGAAAGGGAGGAGAGTGATGGAGAGATGGAGGAAGGAGAGGAGGGAGGGGGAGGAGGGGAGGGGAGAAGAGATGGATGGTGGACACAGTAGACTTGGAAGCAGCAGCTCAGATATTACAGAACATGTTAGAAAAAATATTTAAGCATGAAAAGCAAAAGATGAAATTTATTGCTGACGTTTCCCTGGGTCCCTGGCAGCAGCCTTCTATAATTTTATAATTAAACATCAGTCATAAAGTATACAGTAATTATCCCTTTATTCAAAATAATCACATGGCATATGACCTGACACGGTGACCTTATAATTTCAGTAAACAAATCCATCTCCATTTTTGTTAAGCTGCACAGAACATAATAGCTCCCAGTGACAAGTTACTATATCTGATCTATAAGTGAGTGAGGTTGACATGAATGTCAAAGATAAAGATGCCCTGCAATTCCTAATTCTGACATCCCTCAAATAACACTTATATCCAATAAATCTATATTGTTAATAAAAACAAAGTGCTGGAATAAAAATCTCAGTAGGTTTGGCAGTGTTTGTGGAGAAAGAAACAGAGTTAATGTTTCGAGTCCAATATGACTCTTCTTCAAAACAACCCCACACTGCGTGGGGAAGTCACCTGGTAGTGACTGTCTCCAATCTGGCCAATCAGTGGCAGCGATAGGGCTTGCTGTCAGCAGATGGGCTCTCAAAGTAAGAGGGTCAATAAGGAGAGACAAAGCCAATAGCAAGAGAGAGAGGTGGATTAGCTAATCATTGTTTCTAGGACAATAATACAGACACCAAGACTAATGCTCTGGAAAGATAGATTCAAATCCCACAGAGCAGCTGCTAGAATTTAAATTCAGTTAAGTAAAAAATCTGGAATAAAATGCTCCTCTCTGTAATAATGAGGATTGTTGTAAAACTCATTTGTTTCATTAATGTTCTACAGGTAAGGAAATCTGCTGTCCTTATCTGGTCAAAGTGATAGTAGGTGTCATAGACTGCTATCCAATGGCATTGACACAGCAATAACCTGCTCACCAGAGCTCAGTTTGAATTCTGCCAGGGCCACTTAGGCTCAGATCTCAGTGCAACCTTTCTTCAAACATGGAGGAAAGTTGAAGAGGTGAGGTGAGAGTGCCTGCCCTTGACATCAAGGAAACGTTTGACTGAGTGACGCAATAAGGAGCCCGAGCAAAACTGGAGTCAATGGGCATAAGGGGGAAAAACTCTCCAATGGTTAGAGTCATACCGAGGACAAAGAAAGATGGTTGTGGGACAATCATTTCAACTTTAGGACATTGCTGCAGGAGTTCCACAGAGTAGTATCATTTTCATCTGCTTCAACAATGATTTTTCCTCTTTCGTAAGCCTGGAAGTGGGGACATTTGCTGATGATTTGTTCAGTATGATTCACGCCTCCTCAGAATCTGAAGAAGGTCATGCCAACCTCAGGGTCAGGGAGAGAAATTATGGGCCCTATGCTTTGCCTGTTGTTGGATCCCTTATGCACAGGGGTCCTTGGGTTTTTAGAATTGGCACTCAATCACAATTGGGTTGAACCATTTTGTATAGCTTTCACAAAACCTCTTGGCTCTGTCTCTATTTATTAAGCTCATCGAAAGCTCAGGTTTCAATATGATATGATATATCTTACAACCACGGCTTTGTCAGACACAGATACAGGAGCAGAATTGGGCCATTCGGCCCATCTAGTCTGTTCTGCCATTCGATCATGGTTGATATGCTCCTCATCCCCATTTTCCTGCCTTCTCCCCATAATCTTTCAACCCATTGCCAATTAAAAATATGTCTAGCTCCTCCTTAAATTTACTCAATGTCCCATCATCCACTGCACTTTGTGGTCGCGAATTCCACAGATTCACAACCCTTTGGGAGAAATAGTTTCTCCTCAACCCTGTTTTAAATTTGCTACCCCTTATCCTAAGATTATGACCTCTTGTCCTAGAATGCCCCATAAGAGGAAGCATCCGCTCCGCATCTACTTTATCCATACCTTTTATCATCTTATATATCTCAATTTGATCTCCCCTCATTCTTTTAAATTCCAGAGAGTATAGGCCTAAACTCTTCGATCTCTCTTCATACGACAAACCCTTCATCTCTGGAATCAATCTAGTGAACCTCCTCTGAACTGCCTCCAATGCCATTACACCTTTGCTCAAATAAGGGGACCAAAACTGTGCACAATACTCCAGGTGCAGCCTCACCAATGCCTTATATAGTTGCAACAATATTTCCTTACCTTTATATTCTATTCCTTTAGCTATAAATGCCATAATGTGCAACCAGCTCCACTTCTTTGAACCTGGCCCTATGCAATATCCGGATAGCAACATTCAAAAGACTTGAACCTCACAAGCACTGCAAACAACAATCCTATATATAAATGAGAATGGTTTGAACCAACAATGACATATTCTATTGGTGTATGACTTCCGCTTTCACTTCCAAGTTTGAAAATGGCAAAACCTTCCAGTAAATTAGCACATTGAGACATACGCCAGCCACTTGAGACGGTGGAGCTGCCAGAGCCCGGGTCTCCTGAAGGCACACGTCGCAGTGATCAGCATCTGACTACCTGTCCCTCCCTGGTCCTGGCCTCCTGCAGCAAGACCTGGACAACATTTAGGCTTAGGCTGACAAGTGGCAGCTAACATTCATGCCACCCAAATGTCAGGCAATGACCATCACCAATAAGGGAGATTCTAACCATTTCCCCATGACATTTAATGGAATTACCATCACTAAATTCTCCACTATCAACATCCTGGAATTTACTGTTGACCAGAAACTGAAATGGATCAGCCATAAATATCACGTGATATCGAGAAGGAAAATCTTTGTAAGTATTAGCAGGGTAAATTTGGCCATGTTAGCTTAAGCATAAAGCATGTGGCAGGGGATAAAGGTTGACTTAATAAAGAAAAGCAGACATAGCTAACAAAAAGGTTGATTTAATAAAGAGGATAGATGTAGCTAACAAAGGAGACTGTAGACACACAGTTAATATAATATGCTTAGCTTAGAGAACAGAGGGAACTGCAAGATAACAAATGTATTTTAAAACAATGAAGTTAGCAGCGACACAAACACACAGCAGATAATGGTCATTCTTGGCCAAGTATCATAAGGAGATGAGTCAGTCAACTGACAATGTTGCACGGAACCATTGCAACACGGACTGTATAACGATCAACAGAAAAATCTGTGGAGTAGAGAACCTTGGAGACTGCCTTTTAGATCTCTCCCACGTTGCGTTAGTACAAGCTTGAAATAAAGACTGCTTTGGAGTTACGCACAGAGACTGCGAACTCATTTGTTTTTTCGAGAGAAATCCTCCAACATCATGGCTACAATAACAGGTCAGAGGCTGGGAATTCTGCAGGTAACTCGCCCTGACACTTCAAAGACTGTCCTACAAAGAACAATACAGCAGAGGAACAGGCCCTTCGGCCCTCCAAGCCTGCACCGATCATGTATTCCTAACTAGACCATCCGTTTGTATCCCTCTATTCCCAAGTCTGGAGCATGATGGAATACTCTCCATTTGCCTGGATGAATGTAGCTCCAACAACACTCAAGAAGCATCAAGGGTAAATGGTTTACTGATTGGCGCACCATCAATCACTCCCTCTATTATCAATGTACAGTGGCAGCAATGTGTACCACTTCCAAGATACTCTGCAGGAACTCACCAAGTTTTCTCAGACAGCCACAAACCCACAAGCACGAGAAGGACAAGGGCTGCCCAGGCATGGGAATAGCACCATCTGGAAGTTCCCTCCAAGCCACACACCATCCTGACTTGGATCTATATCGCTGTTCCTTTACTGTCACGACATCAAAATCCTGGAACTCCCTACCTAACAGCATTGTGGGTGTACCTACACTGCATGGACTGCAGCACTTCAAGTAGGCAACTTACCATCACCCCTTCAAGAAACGTTAGTGATGGAAAACAAAGGCTGGGCTTGCCATCAATGCTCACATCCCATGAATGAATAAAAAGAAACAAATCGCTAAGATTTGCATTGTGGGCTAGAGGCAAACTAGGCACAAATGTTTATTTCTCAAGGGATAGAATTAAAAGTAGAGAACTTAGGCTAAGCTTGTATCAAAGTTTTGTTCAACCACACTTGGGAATACTGCGTGCAGTTCTAGTTGCCATATTATATAAAGGATGCAGAGACACTTTGGAATGTACGCAAAAAAGATTTACAAGGATGATAACAGAATTGCAAGGTTATACCTATCAGGAGATGATGGATAGGTCGGGTGTCTTTTCTCTTGAAAAGCAGAGGCTGAGGGGGCGACCTAATCGAGATCCTTAAAATTATGAATGATTCTGTCTGATAGAGTAGAAGCAGAGTAATCTTCTGCTTGTGGGAAATACTAAATTAGAGTCCATGAATATAAGATTATCATGAGGAAATCAAATCAGGAATTTAGATGAAAGCTCTTTGTGTGTTAAGAATATGGAATGCATTAACATCCTGACAACTGATTGCTCTGTTGTTTCGATAGCATGTTCTTACTGAGAAATACTGCCTGCATGCTTCATGCAATTTGATTGCAGTAACTATTTTACATGGAAAGTGTTATCTACACGCATTAATCATCTATTTGCTGTGATTGTCATGAGGTGGTTTCTCATTTGGATTCTGAACTGTTCCTTGTATCTTTCCCATCGCGACGAACCACACATATGATGTAAAGCACATATTTTTGCACAGGCATCTTGAATTGAATTAATCAAGGACTTTGGAAATGTGTGTTTTGAGCTTTTCTTTTTCATCATCTATTTCTTTTTTTAAGGTGACAAATGACATTTTGGCAAGAAATAATGTTGGGCAGTTTGAGAGACCCTCAGATATTTTGTCCCCCCTCCCTCTTCACTGCTTTCTAGTGAGGTGGACTCTTCCAATAAGACAGATTATTGTATGGAATTGCAGCACTGCACTCAATTGTATCAGCAAACTACTGCATTTCAATTTAATCACGTCCTTGCCAGTAACAGATCATTTATTAGTCACACATTTTCTTCCCTTTGTTTCAACTTTACAAGAATAAGCTTCTGTTTTAAAGATTCAAAATGTGGATTCTATAGCATCTCACTGTGTTCCTTTGTTTTCTATTAACAAGTGCAGGAGCTATTTTTATTGTCTATACGGATGTGGGTATCACTGGCAAGGCCAATATTTATTGCTGTTCCTCAATTGCCCTTGAGAAGGTGGCGGTGATTCACATTCCTGAACTGCTGCAGTCCATGTGGTGTAGGTACTCCCACAGTAGTGCTAAATAACCAACTCCAGTATTTTCACCAGTGAGGTTGACGGAATCGTGATATATTTCCAGGTCAAAATGGAGTGTGACGTGGAAGGAAATATGGAGGTGATGATACTGCTGCAGCTCAAATCACTTTGCGCTCTCCGAGGAACGATTTTGCCTCCAACAATGCCACACCATAAATTGCTCCTATTGTTTATTACCAATGAGTAAATGTTATAATGTAGCCAATGGTAACCTATGAGAGCCAGCTGACCCAGTGGACAATGTAACCAATGGCAAAATGATGTGGTGGTCAGCTGATCCGGTATAAATAGAAAGCAGGTGGAAATTGTGGGGAGCATTTGTGGCCCAGGACATGGTCCAAGTGTGGTGTAATGAAGCTTCTTTATGAAACCTTTTTCTTTGATTTACTTTGCGAAGTTAATTCTTTCATTGCTTGCAACAGAAGTATCCTTGCTGCCGGATAAACAGTTAAAGCTATGTATGCAATGACACTTTGAGATTTAATGTCAATTTTACTTCCTAAATTTTATCTGAATAATAAAACTAAAATACTTCAATTGGAATACAATGACATACATATATGCCTTGTTCCCTACTTGCCATCCCAGGAAGCAATCTTGCAGAGAAAAAACCCTTTATATTTTTTGTATGGATCATCAGTTTTTTCTCTGAAAAGAATGTATTTTGTAACTGCTAGTTTATTGTTCGTGAGGTGATGTTATAACTTTCTTTCTAGATTCATGTCTGCCTGGTATGCATTTTACCTCCACCATGAACAACAACATTAGAGATCTCCTAATTGCCACGGTGATTTAACGTTTGTTGAAGATGTAACATCGTCAAACCAACTGTGGGCAATGTGTCACATGATATCTGCTAAGGTAAGAAAAGATGATGCTGGGGGCGAGTTGCCGCAAGTTTTAAAGTTTATTTATTAGTGTCACAAGTAGGCTTACATTAACACTGAAATGAAGTTACTGTGAAAATCCCCTAGTCGCCACACTCCGGCACCTGTTCGGATACACTGAGGGAGAATTTAGCATGGCCAATGCACCTAACCAGCATGTTGTTTAGACTGTGGGAAGAAACCGGAGCACCCAGAGGAAACCTACGCAGACACGGGGAGAACATGCAGACTCTGCATAGACAGTGACCCAAGCTGGGAATCGAACCCAGGTCCCTGGTGCTGTGAGGCAGCAGTGCTAACCACTGTGCCACCATGTCGCCCAGAAGGGCCATTGGCTGTGATTTCAGTGGATGAGTCAGGGAAATACCAGAAAATGAAAACTTTGCTTATGTCACTTTCCCAGGATTTCTGCAGCTCTTCTGAACCACGTTTCATCTCATTTTCACAAAGCTTACTTCATGCAGACTGTATTCAGTAATGAAAAGTGACAGACTGCCAGTAATTGCAGCTAATAATCTTATGCTAAACTAGGCTTTTATAAGTTTATTGCACAAATTATTTCCTTTGAAGACCGAATCACTCAATCAAGGAAAATGTAAGTGTATCATGAGCCAGAACACAATGAAATAATTGTAATCTAATATCCAGTGAGTCGAGCAATAGACCTCCAATATTGCCATTATACGCAGGTCAGATATAAACAAGGATTTTCAAGCTCTGTCATCCCAATCAGTCAAGTTATACTCTCTAAACACATTGAAATTCTGGGTTTTTCTGAAATGTACAAAAAAAAAGAGATCAGGAACAAGTTCATTAGGTTTGTATGTTTTGTGGGAATTCATTGCACACGCAATGTTGAAGGACACGAGAGTAACCTGGTTTTGCAGCCCATTTCACCTAGCTACACAAGCATAAAATACTTTAAACAATATAGGCGTACTGAACTGAAGCATCAGGTTAATGCCAGATAAAAGATAAAAGCAGTCAAATCAGTATCATCACATTGTGATATCATGCATAATAGATTTTGAGGGACTGAGTTAACTCCAAGTGTGACACTGGAGCCAGCACATTACTATTGCACTGTCAAATCATTTCTTTTGGTAGAATTGAAAAGAGATGAGATAGCCAAATTGGAGTGGCAATCAACTACTTGACACTGTGATTTCTGAACTGAATTTACAGCACAGTACAGTCAGGATATTGCTCTGTTGGCAAGCCACACAGTTGATAAATCTCAACAGAGGTAACAAAGCCAAACATGAGGAAGATTTTGTTATTCTGTGAAATGCATTTTCAGTTGAAATCATACACCTTTTTCTCTTACCTCACCCCCGTGACTCCCAGCCGTCTTTCCCCCTCGCCCCTGAAACTCCTTTCCCTTCTCCATTGTATTGAATTGCCCCATTTTAAAGTGTGAAATTTGAAGCTTGTGTGATGGAACTCGGAAACACCTCCCACAGACATGGCTGCCCCAGTCAACAACTACAACATCCAGCTGCAACTTTCTGATCCGACCTTCGGACTAGGCCTGGGGGAGAATGGCACAGCGCAGCTGGCCCCGGAGGCCTTCTGCCGCGTATTGCGGTGTCGGGTAAAAGGAAGTCTTGTCCCCTTTTTACAGCACTAACTGCTGCAAAGCAGGTAGGTTTAAAGGTCCCAGCCATATTAAGAAGCTGGGGAGAAGGCAAGTGTGTAAGGCAAGTGGGAAGGAAGGGGAAGGGGGTGTAGGATGGGTTGGGGGTGAGGGAGTTGGGTAGTCATTGGGAAGGTAGGATCAGTCAGGTGGTCAGAGGGTCAGGAAGGAAATGGGGGATGGGGGAGGGGTTGAGACGGTAGCCAGGGGGTGGGGATCAGTATTATAGTTACCCAAGAGTAAGAAGCGGGTTTAATGTTTCTAACCATCTAAAGTCTCCCATTTAACTCAGAATATCGGATGGTTTCCGGTGCAGGGTAATTGCTAATTGCTCATCAGAAGCCTGAACTGCCGAGACAATTCCTATGCAGCCTTTGCATGGGGACATCCAAGGGAAGGTGTCCCAATGTATCTTCCGGGGTACCTCCAGGGTACTGGAGATCACAGATTATGGGCTGAGAAAAGAACTCACATGGAGAGGCTCTTTGCATGGATTTCAAGGCCCAGGAAGAGAACTGAGAAGTTCTTGGAGTCCAGAAGAATGAGAGGTGATGTGATTGAAATGTACAAGATTCTAAGGGGGTTAGACAGAGTAAATGTTGGGAGGATGTTTCCACTCATGGGAGAAGATAGGACCACAGCGCATAGTGGCAGAATAAGGAGATGCTCATTTAAGGTGGATTTTGAAGAAGAATTCCTTCTCTAAAAGAATGGTGAAACTTTGGAATTTTTTACCCCAGGAACCTGTGGAGTTTGAGATCCTGAACATTTTCAAAATTGAGAACGACAGGTTTTTGATCAGTATGGGAATTACGGGTTATGGAGATAAGGCAGGAAAGTAGACTTAGTGAGTGTTAGATCAGCCATGATCTTATTAAATGGCGGAGCAGGCTTGAGGGGCTGAAAGACATACTCCTGTTCCTATTTCTATAGTCTTATGGTCTTAAGAGGCACCATGAGCTGTCCAGGCCCCTAGTGCAATGTGAAGTATAACGGAAGTGTACAATGATGTGTATATATTTTTTTTTAATGTTTCTGGAGCATGTTTTAAAGTTCAGCTTTTTTCTACAGATATGTCTGTATGCCTGGGAGGAATACAGCTCAGATGTTGGGAGAGTAGAATAATTACTCATTTCAACCGTGCAAATGGTTATGTTAAGTAGAGTTAATGGACTTTTGTTTACTTAAGTTCTCCTGGGATTTCAGACTAGGTTGATTGACAAGGCCATGCGATAATGTGGTTTCTGTGCAGAGAGAGAAAAACAGGTTTTTGCATGGAAAGGAGTTGGAGTTTGGCTGTTCTGGTTGAAGTTAGGAGAACTTTGCAGGCTTCAGAAAACTCTATATCTCGCTAAAAACTCCAAAGCTGCCTACACCCATTATAGTAAGTATATTTGTGATTGCTAACTATATTTTAAGTGGATTTTAAATCTCTAAGGAGAATGTTATTTATTTGGAACTGAAATAGTGATAAGTTAGAAAGTAGAGTGTTTTTTTCATGTTTAAAGATTGTTCAACTGTCGTTAGAGTTGTATTTAAACTATGTCACGAATAAAGCTTGTTTCGATAAAATATGTAAAATTTGTCGGTGAAATTACTCCTGCAGTGAAGTATCTTTTCTTCACACTTATGCCAAAATAGAAAAAATGTTGGGGTCTAGTCTAGCTTTATAATATACCTTGGGGTTCGGGTCCAGGATCTTAACAGAAGCAAGAACCATCTGAACTACAATATCGATTGTCTGAATTTGTTAATATCACTTTTGTTGCTTAATAACTAGTCCTAGTCACACATTAAGTATCACCTCATCTGAGATTTTTTGTCTGGTCTCAAAATCTTTTACAATGCAGGGGCACTTACTCCAGAATAAAGCCTGCTGGCCAATGACCTCTGCTGCTGACCTTGCTGGAAAATACAGGGTCAGAGAGAGGTCACCGCACTCACAATAGTTGATTGTGCCACCAAGGTTATATCTAGGTATTTTGTCGGATGGCACAAACTGTGCTCAGTTGGTCTGGTCTGGAGGTGAGAAGGAAGTTGGCGCTTCCATAGAAGCTTACGACTATGCCCCTGTGTGTCTTTGTCAAGTGGCCATGCATTCAAGATTTTCAAAATTACATTGCCTTCCTTTTGTGCATTGAAGCCTAAACCCCAGCCTGGACCCTATTCCCGTCCCCCAGGATGGATATAATGAGCTTTGCAACGATGTATTTTGGTAATAAAGTTTAAAGTTTATTTATTAGTGTCACAAGTAGGCTTACATTAACACTCAATGAAGTTACTATGAAAAATTCCCTAGTTACCACACTCCGGGCCTGTTCGGGTACACTGAGAGAGAATTTAGCACGACCAATGCACCTAACCAGCACATCTTTCCGACTGTGGGAGGAAACCGGAGCACCCAGAGGAAACCCATGCAGACATGGGAGAACATGCAGACTCCACACTGTCACCCGAGGCTGAAATTGAACCCAAATTCCTGGCGTTGTGAGGCAGAAGTGCTGACCACTGTGCCACCGTACCGCCCGATGTTCAGTTACTCTGTGAGAACTGGGAATGACCAGACAGAGATGTTTAGCTGATAAAATGTTCAGACACAGGTTGGCTTTATGCTTCCCCAATAGTTATCTCAGCTGTCCTCTGAGAACAAGGTCACACTGTGTAAAGCAAGTGATAACATCACCTGTTCAAGGCCTTGTTCATTAATCTCTGTTTTCAGTTGAATGCCAGTTATTCTGGTTAAAACTGCACTTATCAATGCAGGAGAACAGCTAATTAATTGAACGCGGAGGCGGCAATGTTATGAAAGATGCAAATCTTCACACAGCAAGTTGGAGAAATGGTATAAAATAGGGAATGCCAGAAGTGCTAACTCAGAAATGGACAGGGTCACTCCCCAAGCTGGAATATAGTTAATGCGTTGAGTCAGTTAATTCCAGTGACCTCACAATGCTGTAAGTATCTGTCCAATTATTATTGACAATACTTATCTTATATGCGCAATTCCCATCATTGGCAAGAAATGCTTCTGAACTCTATTATCTTGACAGATAACGAATAAATTTAAAAGAACATTCTGAACAGATTTGATATCACTAGTTTTCAGCCTGATGGTAGAAGTAAATATTTCACTCCATCCCAAACTTTGTTGTTCAGCTTTGCTGCATGCAGCGAAATGTAGGAATAATTCATTGCATAATAATCAGAAATAAAGCAGTAACTGCAAAATGATAGCTTACCACTAAATTATTAGTGCAACAAAACTTACTTTTAATTAGTTTAATTGGTATAAAATTGCCTATGTACACTCCATTTTTCATTTTAAAAGTTATTACAGGTAAGGTAATTAGCCTTAGTCCACTAAAGATTTGATTTATTATTGTCACATGTATTGGTATACAGTGAAAAGTATTGTTTCTTGCGCGCTATACAGACAAAGCATACCGAACATGGGGAAAGAAAGGAGAGAGTGCAGAATATAGTGTTACAGTCATAGCTAGGGTGTAGAGAAAGATCAACTTCATGCGTGGTAGGTCGATTCAAAAGTCTGATGACAGCAAGGAAGAAGCTGTTTTTGAGTCGGTTGGTACATGACCGTAGACTTTTGTATCGTTTTCCCGATGGAAGAAGGTGGAAGAGAGTATATCTGGGTTACGTGGGGTCCTTGATTATGCTGGCTGCTTTTCCAAGGCAGCGGGAAGTATAGACAATGTCAATGGATGGGAGGCTGGTTTGCTGATGGACTGGGCTTCATTCTCGACCCTTTGTAGTTTATCGCGGTCTTGGGCAGAGCAGGAGCCATACCAAGCTGTGATACAACCAGAAATAATGCTTTCTATGGTGCATCTGTCGAGGTTGGTGAGAGTTGTAGTGGTCTTGCCATATTTCCTTAGTCTCAGAGATCAGAGGCATCTATAAAAGCAGGATTAGGCCATTGAGTTGGATGATCAGCCATGATCTTAATGAATGGTGGAGCAGGCTCAAAGGGCCAAATGGACTCCTGCTCCTATCTTCTATGTTTCTATGTTTCTATCTCTCTCCGTTAGAGAGAGAAATTGGTTATATATCGCGTGAGGGGCACCACGCCACAAGTGTGAGGCAAGGCAGCGAGGCAGGCCTCTTAGCTATGATCAAGTGTAGGATCAGGCCCCAAATCAGATATAATACCTGTTCTCATCAGCTTGGATCGAGTATGTTTCATTTGTGGGCACCATGAATTGGATTCAATTTGATTTTGAATTGGGTTTTGAAGCAATCAAGGAGATGAGTTGGGGGCTTTGCCCTGTTCATTCTGAGCATTGGCTTTGTAACTCTGAGAAAGAAATGAATTACCACAGCCGGTACAGGGATTGAGGCTGCAGCAATGGTGTCATTCCCCATCACAGTCTAAGCATTTAGCCAACTGAGTGAACTGACCTCCCAAAAGTCATTGCAAATTCCCAATAAATATGACCTAAATAACTAGAAGCAGAGGGGAGAAGTCCTGATGATTTGAAATACTATAATGTCAGTCAATAACTAAACAGTGGCACAAAAGATGTTCAAAACTTGACATAATGACATTTAGAGCTTTTTGTTAGTGACATTTATCATCAGGCAACTTTTTTATCTTTTATCTCTGCCAGTGATATATTACTCATTTACATTCCTATATTAGATTGTGGAGATCATGCTGTTAGTTGTAATAGACAAGATCCTTGAGAGCAAAGAATCTAATCGAACGGAGCACCATTATACAGAGAGGATTTGAACTATGCTGACAAATTATTGAGTTTCATTGACAGATTAAAATAATGACTGCCTGGGAAATTAATTTTTAAATAGACTTAAAAATCGTAATGCTGTATTCTGGGTATCAAAAAAAAATCATTAAATTTGTTGGGTCATCAGTTTTTACAGGAAAAAATGTCACTTGACTGAAAAACTAAGACTATTATTCAACTCTGGATGGAAACAATGGTGACAAATGGTAATGGAAGAATGGCAGGTCCTATACCCAGCGTTCTGATTAGTTTAAACTGGAAAGAAATGTACATGATGTGCTTTTGACAAAACGTTGATCTATTATAATCTGAAGCCATGGTTAGTTACACACACCACACAAGTTTCATTCAACCGGTTCATAGAGCCATACAGCACTGCAAAAGGCCATTTGGCCAGCATTTCTGTGCTGGTCTCCAGTTAGTCCCACTCACTAAGTAGTCCTTTGGAACACAGGATTACAAAGGTTCCTGCACAGTAATCCTTTATTCCAATGGAATCACACCTATGAGTACATTAATGAAAAAGCTTAACTTGAAGAAATGAACTTTTTACATTGGAGGACTGTGGTCTGACACTTCACACACTCAAAAGAAAACCTTCAAGAGCTCAACTCCTGGTCTCAAATCAGCCTTGTTGCAGACTTGGTTGTTGAACCATGGGAGCAGGGATGCCTTTCGTCCAGCAGGAAGGACAATGATCTCTGTCTACCCTTTCACTTCTACCTATGGTTCCCACTCTTCACAAAATAATTTCCACTCTTCAACAAATTTTAACTGAATTTGAAGCACAACAAAGCTAGAAAGTTGAAAGCCAGTGCACTTGTATCGCTAGTTCCCCTCAAATATGAGCCTGATTACCTGGTACAAGGGGATTCTCAGATTCAGGGTATTCCTTGCATCGAGACTATCCCAACCAAGGTTTTAGATTGCTCTCTTCGAGCTCCTACACCTTCTGCCTGCTGCTGCTTCTTGTGGGTCCTGCTTCTACCCACCACATCAGCCCATGTTTTCAGAGCTTTTGGCTTTGTCCACTCTTCAACCTGCACTCAGGGTTTCTGGCTGTATCCCCCCCCCCCCCGCAACCTAAAGATACCACTCTACCCAACTGCCACCTGCAGATGAAAGCCTACCTGACAGAAATTCTCAGGAGCCATGGGGAATGCTCTGCAAAAGGCACAGTCTGGCGTCCAATCCTGTGTCAAAGTTTGGAGTTGGGAATCGGGGTTCAATGCAGCTCCCCTGCTACACTAGACACCCTTTGCTTTTCAACTACATATCCAATTGTCTTTTGATAGTTATTATTGAATCTGCTTCCACTACCTTTCAGATAATAGATTTCAGACCATAATAACTTGGGAAAATAATTATTTTTGTTGCTCCCTTTCGATTTTGCCGTAATCTTAAATTGGTGTCCTCTGGTTAATGGTACACCAAACATCCTTATTTACTCTTTAAAAGCTCTCATTGATTTGATCACCTCTATTAAATCTCCTTTTAACCTTTTCTAAGAAGAACAATTATATCTTTTCTAGTTTCTCTACTTAACTGAGGTTCCTCATCTCTGGTATCATTCTAATAAATCTTCCACACATTCTCTCCGAAGCCTTGACATCGTGCAGACAGCTAGGTACCCCGAATTGGACACAATACTAACTAGAAATGCATGCTTACCAGGAATGTACATTAACCAGTAATATACTCTTCTCTTTATAAAAGTGTTTTCAATCTGTCATGTCACCTTCGAAGGATTGTATATGTGAATTCAAGTCTTTCTGTTCCTGCGTCCCCATTAAATTTGTATCACTTAACGTATATTCTCTCTCCTTCATTTCACACTTCTCTACACTAAATTTCATGTCATGCCTGCTTCACCAGTTTATCTGCATCCTTCTTAAATCAGCTACTCTTTACTGCTTTGTATTGTTAGCTATTATTGGAGGGGAGTTAGGTATAAATGCAAGGAGCTCAGGTTGCTTACAGGAATTCCCACTGGCATTGTACTTGAGTTAGTACCAACACAAAATTATACGTGTTTACCCATGACAGGATAATTGCAAGTCTTATATACATATTAACATGGTTAGTAACTTGTACACAGCCAGATTCCTCCAAACCTCTCCACTGAATGCATTTCTCCAGGCCTTCTTGACCCGACCTCCTAAATTCCTGATTCTCCAGGTCATCAGATACTGATCCAATTGATTCTCCAGTCTGTCAGCATGTATCAAGACTTCATCAAACATGCCTCTGGACAGACTAAACAAATCAGGTCTGCATGGTTAGGTCCACCATGAACCACTTACACTGTTCATGGATTGACTTTCGTACTTGAGTAAGTTTTTGTGAAATCACATCAAAAATCTTAAAACAAGCTCAAGATGCTGTGCTGACTGCTACATAACATATTGGCCGGAACTCTATCACCTCGCCCATCACGGAATCGGAGCGGGCGAGGATCCGACAACAGAAATCTCCACTGACATCGGGTGGGAATTTCTGGTCTTGGCCGAGCAAGGCCGCAAAATGCCACCCATTTTATTTAAGCTTATATACCCATGAGTACTATTACAAGTGTGAAGTATATGATTATTATGGATCAGAACTATTTCTTTTGGTTTGTGAGATTATCTGCGGGAGTCTGTCTGACAGTAAACCCAATGGTTCAGTTGCTCGATCAAAAGCACAATCATCTTCTGTTATTGAAAGGGAAGAGCTAAATGTTAATATCTGGGGAAAATGACAGCTGTTTCTAAATCCACAATGTGAAGGCCTAAATTTCAAAGATCATGAGGAATTAAACAAGGCTGGAGGGTTTGCCTAGCTGAAGCTAGAGGGATCGTCCCCAGGAAATTTCTAACTATGGATAATAATATTGGGAAAGGAAAAGAACAGATGTAATACCCGTAAGAGCTGCAAAACATTTTGAATTGGTTCCAACAGAAGTGAATAGCTAAGTGACAGAATAAAATTGAGCGTTTCAATTGTCAGGAAAAGTAGAAAGGGGCAAACATTGTTGGTTGTTTAAAATATAAATTGCCTAAAAAAGGAAAAGAGAATTTAATTTATAGCGTTTGTCTTTAGTCATTTGTATAGTAAAAGGTTCTTTTAAAACATGAGATCTTGACGTGTTATCCTTTCAGCTAATAACTGGAGGCTAGAATTTCTCTTTAAACCATTCACAGTCTCTCTGGAGTTCATAATAGTATATATTAACTTTATTTGTATAGTTTTATTTGAAGAAATTATTGAGATTAAATACTACAGATGCTATATGTAAGAAGGAGAACTAGTTTGTTTGTTGCATATACATATTTAATGAAAATCTCTTGTAGAGGATTGTGCTCTACAGGGAGAATTCCAGTATTCATTAGACCTATTGCAGATCCTGCCATTCACAGAAACTGGGCAAGTGGGCATTTAAAATCAACAGTGGGACTCAACTGTCAGCATCCCACAATCTTCCTACAGATTCCAATTTTATTGTGCTCTTCTGAGCAAGCGAAAGGAATGCCAGTTGGAATATATAGATTGGGCTTTGAAGAGGAAATCGGAACCTGACTGCTATTTTAGCTGTGTTCCTGAATAGGAGGCACAGTGGCACAGTGGTTAGCACTGCTGCCTCACAGTGCCAAGAACCCGGGTTCAATTCCTGGCTTGGGTCACTGTCTGTGTGGAATTTACACGTTCTACCCGTGTCTGCGTGGGTTTCCTCCAGCTGCTCCGGTTTTCTCCCACAGTCTGAAAGATGTGCTGATTAGGTGCATTGACCCAAACAGACGTCGGGGTGTGGCGACCAGGGGAATTTCACAGTAACTTCATTGCAGTGTTAATGTAAGCCTTACTTTACTTTAGGTTATGGGTTTGCTGCCAGGTCCAGCTGTCAGGGACAGAGGAATCTCAGTGAGATAAGTCTGTGATTTCTCTCACGAGGCCAGGCAAAAGCAGAGTGTCGCAGGTTTGGTACCCGTCTCCCCAATCGACTTACTTGACTTAACAGGATCATTTCTTGAGTCCTCGCTGGCAGGTTCCTACTGTCTGATACAAACAGTACTGTGCTCCCATCAACAAGCCAGCTGCCTGCCTGCCCAATTCATGCCCCAAGTAATTATCTTCCCTAGTTTTAGTTACAGAATTACTTCTCACTGTCTGTTTATATCGTCATTCATTTAGTTTCTCTTTCTTTTTAGAAAATAAGGCAAACTGGTTGAGAAGTATAACATAGCCATGTCTGTGTAATTGATGTACTTCCATGTAGTAAGTATTAACATGATGAAAACCAATTATTTAAAACATTTCCCGAATATTGCATCTGGTTTCAAACCTTACATTTTATTATATAATGCATCTTTGATGGAACACTAGAGTATTAATTGTAGATGGGCAGCACGGTGGCACAGTGGGTAGCACTGCTGCCTCACAGCGTAAGGGACCTGGGTTCGATTCCCAGCTTGGGTCACTGTCTGTGTGGAGTCTGTACATTCTCCCCGTGTCAGCATGGGTTTCCTCCGGGTGCTCTGCTTTCCTCCCACAGTCTGAAAGATGTGCTGGTTAGATGCATTGGCCATGCTAAATTCTCCCTCAGTGTATCTCCACATCATCTCTTCTTAGCACATGTATGGGTCACTACTTCATCAACACATAATATTTTCCTTATAGTTCCCAAAATGTTCTTACCAATTTTGCTCAAAAGGCCATTTTTAAAAAAGTTAATGGAATGGTAAATCAATAGTTATGCAAGTACGGTTCCCCACCTGATCATTTTTGACCGATATCAACATTTAACAAAATGATATCATATAACATCTGGCTCATACAAATACATGGACAAGTTAAAAACCTTCTGCTTCATCCAGCATGACCCATCCATTATATGAACACTCCCACCCAAAGCCATGTTTCTTTTTAATTCATTGGTGGAATGTGGGCATCACCTACAAAGTCAGCATTTGTTGCTCATCTGTTTTTGCCCTTGAACGGAGTGGCTTGCTCGGCCATTTCAGAGGACATTTAAAGCATTTAGGATATTGTTGTTGCTCTGGAGTCACATGTAGGTCAGACCTGGCAAGGATTGTCTGATTACTCATTACTAACTCTTGTGATGACCTGTCCCCTATTGTTTCTAAGACATAATGGGCAACATATAATGCCCCCTCCCGAAGCGATTTAACAAGCTGAGGGCATTTAATCATGTGAGAGGATGGTAGGGAGGGGCCCTGTTCCCTTCCTGCCTACAATGGGAAAGGCAGATTTCTTTCCCTAAAGGACATTCGTGAACCAGATAGGTTTTTGCAAAAGTTGACAATGGTTTCATGATCATCATTAAACTTTTATTGTACTGGATTCTGGATTACTAGTCCAGTGACAATACCACTACGTCACCATCTCCTGAGAGAGGCAAAAATCTGAGGCCAATTTCCTCTGGGAGGAAAAGAAGCAGGAAGAATTTGAGTAAAATATTAAAGGAGGACAGGTTAGTGTGACCAAAATTAGCATTCTGTATACGAACACATGGAGCAGATGGAATGAACTGAATAAATTGCTAGCACAAATTCTATTTGGAGAGTATAGCATAGCAGCCATCATAGTGACAAGGCTACACAATGGTCAGGATGAGGAACTAACTGTTACAGGCTAAAAGCTCTACAAAAAAGGCCAGGAAAATGATATGGAAAGGGAGAAGTACACTTAATGATTAAGGAAGAAATCACTTCAATAGTAAGAGAGGATATAATGAGAGGTAAGCAGACAATGGAGACTTTATGGATGGAATTAAGAAATAGAAAACCAATCAAGACTGAAGTGGGTGTCATGCATAAGCTCCCTGATAATAGTTATGAAGTCACTGCTTTTATACATGGTGAGATTAAATAAGCACATCGGTTTTAATGGGAGATTTCAACCTTCAGATAGATTAGGATAAGCAGACCAGTAGATGCCAGAAAGAAATGTGTCCAGGATAGTTTGTGAAACAAGGGTAGTATTTAATGGAGGTGACGGGTTCTCACCAGCCAGCTGGACAGCTGGTGAAATGCTTGCATTGTGAAGGCCCACTGATGTTAAAATGCCTCTCAAACCTTTAAGTGGCCAGCAGCAGACATCTCCTGAACCAAGGAACTGATGGGGTGGAATTCCCATTGGGCCAACGAGAGGCCCACAATTGTTCACTGTAGGCAGCACCTTCAGGATCTGAGGCAGCTGTTGGCAGTACACCCAGGAAGAAGCCGAGGATTACCGAGGGAGCCAGGCCACAAGTCAGTCAGGCCAGGATGGGGTCATGGGGCTGGAAGGGTGTCGGCAGCAAGGGAAATACACCCTCATTGCCCGATGCTGGGTCCTTCGATCAGGCACTGAGTGCCTTTGGACGAGGATCCCCCTACAGAATTCCACAAGTGAAAACAATAGGGTTTGCTTTTCAGGATGTGTGGTGAGTGCCCCACCTGCTGCTGGTTATGTAACACTTAAGGGGCTCAATTGGCTGTGGGAAGGGAAAGTCATCGATGTGCCTTTCCCATTGTAGGCAGGAAGGGAACAGGGCCCCTCCCTACCATCCTCTCACATGATTAAATGCCCTCAGCTTGTTAAATCGCTTCGGGAGGGGGCATTATATGTTGCCCATTATGTCTTAGAAACAATAGGGGACAGGTCATCACAAGAGTTAGTAATGAGTAATCAGCCGGATTCAATTAACATGAAAATTTAACTTGTTGCGATCATAATATGATTGAGCTCAATGTAGTGTTTGAAAGGGGAAACATGAAACAGCTACTAAGATTCTAGATTTAGATAAGACTGACTCATTAGATGAGACAAAAAACTTGGCAAGTTCCTCAATGGGTAAATTTGTATGGGGGGGAGGGGTGTCAGAGTTTAAAAGACAACTGGGTCCTGCCAATGCCCTGTTTTTTAAAGTTGGGCAGGCGGGGACAATTGAATGGGGAAGTCCCGCCGGTGTAAAAGCCATTTTCGGTCTCCTGCTTTTGATTCTCTGCCATTCCTGATACCCAAAACAGCGGTGGAAAATCCTTCCCCATCAGCTTCACAACTTACTTTTCTGCCTATCTTTGTGTCAGCTGCAAATTTACCTACCATGCCTTCACTCCCCTCATCCAGGTCATTGATGTAAATTGTAAAATGCTGAGGTCCCAGCACAGACCCCTGCAAGACTCCACTTATCACATCCAGCAATCAAACAAAGACCCATTTATATATATATTCTGTTTTCTGCCAGCCAGCCAATCTTCCACCCATGCCAATATGTTACCCCCGACAGCATGAGCTTTTATGTTCCACAATAACCTTTGTGCCACCCTGGCAGATGGAGTTTAATCCGGACAAATGTGAGGTAATGCATTTTGGAAGGTCTATTACAGATAGGAAATATACAGTAAATGGCAGAACCCTTAAGAGTATTGATAGGCAAAGGGATCTGGGTGTACAGGTACACAGGTCACTGAAAGTGGCAATGCAGGTGGAGAAGATAGTCAAGAAGGCATATGGCATGCTTGCCTTCATCGGCCGGGGTATTGAGTTTAAAAATTGGCAAGTCATGTTGCAGCTTTATAGAACCTTAGTTAGGCCGCACTTGTAATATTCTGGTCGCCACACTACGTGAAGGATGTGGAGGCTTTGGAGAGGGTACAGAAAAGATTTACCAGGATGTTGTCTGGTATGGAGAGCATCAGCTATGAGGAGAGGTTGGAGAAACTTGATTTGTTCTCACTGGAGCGACGGAGGTTGAGGGGAGACCTAATAGAAGTCTACAAGGTTATGAGAGGCATGGACAGAGTGGATAGTCAGAAGCTTTTTCCCAGGATGGAAGAATCAATTACTAGGGGGCATAGGTTTAAGGTGCGAAGGGCAAGGTTTAAAGGAGATGTACGAGGCAGATTTTTTACACAGAGAGTAGTGGAGATGTAAAGGAGATGTACGAGGCAGATTTTTTACACAGAGAGTAGTGGGTGCCTGGAACTCATTGCTGGGGGAGGTAGTGGAAGCGGAGACGGTAGTGACTTTTAAAGGGTGCCTTCACAAGTACATGAATAGGATGGAAATAGAGGTATATGGTCCCCGGAAGGGTAGGGGGTTTTAGTTAAGTCAGGCAGCATGGTCGATGCAGCTTGGAGGGCCGAAGGGCCTGTTCCTGTGCTGTAATTTTCTTTGTTCTTTGTTCTATCAAATGTTTTTTGGAAATTCAAGTACAATACATCTACAGGCTCCCCTTCATCCACAGCAGATGTTATTCCTTCAAAGAACTCTAATGAATTGGTTAAACATGATTTTTTCTTTCACAAAACCATCAGGTAATCTTCCTGATTACTTTGAGTTTTTCCAGTTATAACTTCTTTAATGATCAATTCTAACACCTTCTCCACAATAGACGTCAAGCTAGCAGGCTCTTAGTTGCCTGTTTTCTGCCTCATTCCCTTCTGAATTTCCAGTTTAATGGAACCTTTCCAGAATTAAGAAATTTTGGAAAATTAACACCAACGCATTTACGACCTCCATAGCCAGCGCTTTATGACTCTAGGATGCTCAGTACCACTTCAGTAAGAAGTCTCACAACACCAGGTTAAAGTCCAACAGGTTTATTTGGTAGCAAAAGCCACTAGCTTTCGGAGCGCTGCTCCTTCACCAGGTAAGTGGGAGCTCTGTTCACAAACAGGGCATATAAAGACACAAACTCAATTTACAAAATAATGGTTGGAATGCGAGTCTTTACAGGTAATCAAGTCTTAAAGGTACAGACAATGTGAGTGGAGAGAGCGTTAAGCACAGGTTAAAGAGATGTGTATTGTCTCCAGACAGGACAGTTAGTGAGATTTTGCAAGCCCAGGCAAGTCGTGGGGGTTACAGATAGCGTGACATGAACCCAAGATCCTGGTTGAGGCCGCCCTCATGTGTGCGGAACTTGGCTATCAGTCTCTGTTCAGCGACTCTGCGTTGTTGTGTGTCGTGAAGGCCGCCTTGGAGAACGCTTACCCGAAGATCAGAGGCCGAATGCTCGTGACCGCTGAAGTGCTCCCCAACAGGAAGAGAACACTCTTGCCTGGTGATTGTCGAGTGATGTTCATTCATCCGTTGTCGTAGCGTCTGCATGGTCTCCCCAATGTACCATGCCTCGGGACATCCATTCCTGCAGCGTATCAGGTAGACAATGTTGGCCAAGTTGCAAGAGTATGTACCGTGTACCTGGTGTATGGTGTTCTCACGTGAGATGATGGCATCCGTGTCGATGATCCGGCACGTCTTGCAGAGGTTGCTGTGGCAGGGTTGTGTGGTGTCGTGGTCACTGTTCTCCTGAAGGCTGGGTAGTTTGCTGCGGACAATGGTCTGTTTGACGTTGTGTGGTTGTTTGAAGGCAAGAAGTGGGGGTGTGGGGATGGCCTTAGCGAGATGTTCGTCTTCATCAATGACATGTTGAAGGCTCCAGAGAAGATGTCATAGCTTCTCCGCTCCGGGGAAGTACTGTGTCCGCCGTGTCCCTTGTCTGTCTTCTGAGGAGGTCGATGCGGTTTTTTGCTGTGGCGCGTCGGAACTGTTGATCAATGAGTCGAGCGCCATATCCTGTTCTTATGAGGGCATCTTTCAGCGTCTGGAGGTGTCTGTTGCGATCCTCCTCATCTGAGCAGATCCTGTGTATATGGAGGGCTTGTCCGTAGGGGATGGCTTCTTTAACGTGTTTAGGGTGGAAGCTGGAGAAGTGGAGCATCATGATGTTATCCGTGGGCTTGCGGTTCAGTGAAGTACTGAGGTGACCGTCCTTGATGGAGATGCATGTGTCCAAGAATGCAACCGATTCCGGAGAATAGTCCATGGTGAGTCTGATGGTGGGATGGAACTTATTGATGTCATCATATAATTGTTTCAGTGATTGTTCACCATGAGACCAAAGGAAGAAAAGGCTGTGAAGAAGAGTGATACGGACTCAAAACGTTAACACTGTTTCTCTCTTCACAGATGCTGCCAGACCTGTGAAGATTTTCCAGCATTTCTGTTTTTATTTGCCCAGAGGAAGTTTTCACTTCTAGGCAATCCCGTGCTAACCCATATCTGGGAAGTTCCGAGAGGGATTCCCCAGCTCATCTCTGGGGTACTTCTCAAATCCGATGTTGGGGAGTTCGGAAGTTACAGCGTGTTAACTTTGTTTCTCCCTCCTCAGATGCTGCCTGACCGACTGAGCATTCTCTGTTTTAAATTTCAGATTTCGAGGATCCATAGTATTTTGCTTTTCTGTTGTTATGGATTGCATTCCCTGGAATTTATAAGGTTAAGTGGTGATTCAGCTGATGTGTTAGAGACATTAAGAGGTACAGATAGAGTAGTTTGGAAGGAAGTATTCCCCACTGGTTGAGGAAACTAAGACTGGGGGCAAAGTTTAAAAATTTGAGCCAGACCTCTCAGACCATAGGACCATAAAACCATAAGACATAGGAGCAGAATTAGGCCACTCGACCCATCGGGTCTGCTCCGCCATTCAATCATGGCTGATATTTTTCTCATCCCCATTCTCCTGCCTTTTCCCCATAACCCCTGATCCTCTTATTAATCAAGAACCTATCCATCTCTGTCTTAAAGACACCCAATGACCTGGCCTCCACAGCCTTCTGCGGCAAAGAGATCCACAGATTCACCACTCTCTGGCTGAAGAAATACCTCCTCATTTCTGTTTTAAAAGATTGTCCTTTTAGCCTGAGGTTGTGCCCTCTGGTTCTAGTTTTTCCTACTGGTGGAAACATCCTCTCCACGTCCAATCTATCCAGACCTCGCAGTATCCTGTAAATTTCAATAAGATCCCCCCTCATCCTTCTAAACTCCGAGTACAGACCCAGAGTCCTCAACCGTTCCTCATACGACAAGCTCTTCATTCCAGGGATCATTCTTGTGAACCTCCTCCGGACTCTTTCCAAGGCCAGCACATCCTTCCTTGGATACGGGGCCCAAAACCACTCACAATACTCCAAATGAGGTCTGACCAGAGCCTTATGCAGCCTCAGAAGTACATCCCTGTTCTTGTATTCTAGCCCTCTCGACATGAATGCTAACATTGCATTTGCCTTCCTAACTGCTGACTGAACCTGCATGTTAACCTTAAGAGAATCTTGAACAAGGACTCCCAAGTCCCTCTGTGCTTCTGATTTCCTAAGCAGTTCCCCATTTAGAAAATAGTCTATGCCTCCATTCCTCCTTCCAAAGTGCATAATCTCACACTTTCCACTTTGTATTCCATCTGCCACTTCTTTGCCCACTCTCCTAGCCTGTGCAATCCTTCTGCAGCCCCCCATGCTTCCTCAATACTACCTGCCCCTCTACATATCTTTGTATCACCTGCAAACTTAGCAACAGTGCCTTCAGTTCCTTCCTCCAAATCGTTAATGTATATTGTGAAAGGTTATGGTCCCAGCACTGACCCCTGAGGCACATCACTGGAGTGAAAATAGAGCCAGAATTCCACAGTCTCACACGACCTGCTACCGCTGCCAGCAAGAGTGGAGAATTTGGCACTCAGCCAAATCTCCATTCATAGCAGTGGGACTGGAGAATCCCATGTGCTGGCAAGGTCGGAGAATTTTGGCTGAGGAAACACTTCCTCACAAAAAGGGTGATATAGTTTGGAACTCTTTTCTGCAAATGGCAATTGATGCTAGATCAATGTGTTAGCATTGCCGGTTTTAAAACTGAGATTGATAGATTTTTGTTTGCTGAAGTATGAAGGAATATGGGACAATAGTGGATATATGGAATTAGGTCGCTGATCGCCTTGATGTCATTGAATGGCAGAACAGGTTCAAGGAGCTAAATGGCCTAATCCTGCTACAATGTTTCTAAAGAATTCCTCAATATAAACTACAAAAACTATTCCAAAATTATAAAAGGGGCCTGTATTCCTTCAAGTATCCCACTTATGTAAGATGTGATTATCAGCCCCAACCAGAAAAAGGTACAGATCTCGATAGAACAAATTCAATGAATCAGCATCCACTGCACAAGCCAGCAGCCTGACCTAAAGACCCCTATTTTCTGGGGAAAAAGCCACCTCCTGACATCCAACCGAGATCTGGCCATATGCAACTTAAAATTGTGACCCCTTGTACCCCACTAACCTATTTAATTGGAACAACTACCGAACAGAACAGAATCTATTCCCTTCATCAGCTTATAAAATTTGATCGGATCTCTTTTAGGTCTACACTTTAGGGTCACAACTCTTCCAGCCTATTTGGGTAACTAGGATGGCTTACACAGGGAATGATCTCGAGGCCCCTCCTCTGCACTCTTTGCAAAAGCTCAAATCTAACCACCATGTGAGGAAACCAAAACTAAGCACTGTATTCCAAATGAGACCTGACCAGGGTCTTTCACATGCTTCAAAGGCATTGCAGCATCTTAGATTGTGAGAGGTCATTCAAAAACCTAACAATGATAAACTTATCCCTATTGTTAGGTTCAAATGATTTAAGGTTTGTTCTTGTGGTTTATGGCATTAGACATCTTCAGATTATTTTGTTATAGTGATTCAAATGTAACCAATGCTGTACTGTCTATATAATTCACGGCTGCAACTATAAAACTATATATTTGCATAATGAAATAAGTTACATGTTATTTGTGAATGACTCATTGACTGCTAACACATAATTGTTTAATAGTGGTAGCATGGAGATCTATTAAAATTAAAATCTGATTTTATGAACAATGTGAAAAAGATGACTGTTATAAAACCATTGGTTTGGAACATCTCTTAAGAATTGCGCACCCTCAGAAAAAAAGGCTCTTGTATTACCCACCTTTTGACAATAGATGGCAATAGATGAAAGAGCACTGAAGGAAAAGAAATTCAAGATCTGCGGCCTGCAGTTTCATTCCTGGGTCGGGAGCTCAGAGTCGGAAAATACCCAGCTCTGCAAACCCGACCAGGGAAAAGGTGCTCCAGAAGTTCGATTTTTGGTCAGGCGGGAGGAAAATGGGATCATGGCGGAAGTCCCTGGAAAGAGTTCAGATGCTGCCAGGTGTGGGCGTGAGCTGTTGGAAGGACTGCCTCGATGTTCCGGCACTTTGTTGAAGATATAAAACAATAAAACAAAAACCAGTCCCCATGCACACATACATTCCATACCCCACCCATGCCAGCCCCTAAAACCTAATGTCCCCCACCCACTGACCACTGCACCCATACCCTCCATGCCTTACGACCCTTCACTCACCCCCATATACATTTCTAGCCCCTCTGCCAACTTATGCCCCTCCACCCACTCCTATGGAACTTTATCGCCCCTTTGCCAATTTAGTGCCAATGTATGTCAACCCATGTCCCCATCCACCACCCTTTATCCTTATATCTATCAACACACCCAATATCCACAATGGGCAGACCTCAGGACCCATGCTGAGAGTAAATTTAGTAATGAATTCATTACTTCAAAAAGGACTAATTGACCATATAGTGAAGGACCATTCACTATATTTAAATTCATTTAACCACTTAATCCTTTATAACAAGCACATGTAGTTAAGATCCCACTTCAAAAACTTCATTAGCACTTGGAGCTCTCAAATTATGAACTGATAGGCACCTGTGATAACAATAGATTGTGGAATCAATCCTGCAGGGGCTTATCTTGTAATGATAACTTGTCAGGTTTTGTCAACAGAGTGAATTGGCAAGCACGGATTTTTTTCAAAATTGCATACAGTATTTTCCAATATTTAAATAGCTTCATAGCTTAACAATTCTCGCAATGGATTCAATGAATTTGATAGTTCCAATGAGTTTATGCACTTTTAATGCCCATTCTTGTCTAAGTTTAACACTCCCAAAGAGCACATTACCTCTCCTGACTTTTTCCAAAGGTGTCTGGGACATTGAAAAAAGGGTTCTGTACCACTTCAAAAAAATTGGGTAGCTTTGGACTTTCTCCTACTAGGTCTAAAGTGCACAAGTTGTGTTTCTGGATCCTACTAGCCCAAATCAGGTCTAGCTATGACAGTTGCACTTTAAAATATCCGCTTGTCTCCATTAACCATGGATGCATACATTAGAACCCGCCCCCATGAAAAGGGGGAAGATGGGGGTGGGAATTCCAGGTCCAGGTCTCTGCTGCCATTTTCCATCTGTTTGAAAGTTCTGGCCTGCATTTGTATTGGAATCACGAGACAGCCAATAATAATAATCTGATCAAATCAGATCATGCTCTGCTATTGGGCAAGTAATGCTCTTAATTGTATGTTGCTAAGCAAGTAGTGCAAGTAGGGCAAGTAATGCTCTTAATTCTTTGTTGCTAAGCAAGTAGTGCAAGTTTTTCTTGTCAATTATGCTTGATAATGGACATCAGGTGGAGCACGCAAAAACTGAAGGTATTCCTTCATTTTGCACGCAAATTAGTTTTTTAAATCTGGTTTTGTACCTGTTTGCAGTCAGTTATTTGGAAAATGAGCCACAGATCACATAATCTAGATATCCAATTAAGTCCCCGGTACTTAGTCTTGCGTAGATTTCATTCATTTCAAGGTAAAGTCGTCACAGTCCCAGATGGCCATAGGGCTGTGACTCATGGTGATTTAACCTGAGGGTCACCACAAGGTTGAGAAGGTGGGGTCTTCATGAATAACCTCAGCTGGTACAGGAATTGAAGCTGCACTGTTGGTGTCACTCTGCATCACTAATCAGCTGTCCAGCCAATGAGTTAATCCAACTCCCATTCATCCATCCATTTACCCACTCATTCAATGGGTGTCTGAGGTTGATTGGGTGTACTGTTCACGGAAGTACGTTTAAAGAATCCTGAAGTAAAAATGTTGTGTGAGATTCTCTGGCCTCCCAGCCATGTGTTTCCCCCTGGCGGGAGGTGGCGCATTGTTTGAGAGTGGTGGGATTCTCTGTCCCACGGCTGTCAATGAGAATTCCCATTGCTGTCACCCCACACCGGCGGAAAACCCACGGGCAGGGATATGCTGCCGGTGGGACCGGAGAATCTCGCCGGCCTGAACAGCTGGAGAATTCCAGCCATTGTATTTCAAAGCTTTATCAATGCCATTTTCGGTTTCTTTTTAGTTTTTTTTCTCTGTTTTTAGTCATGAAGTTTTATGACAAGTTCTGGCATTGGCATTTTTTGGTATCTTTTTTCTAAAAGAGGCATAGGAGTCAATCCAGTTTGGCAATCCAACACAATGTTCCCTCCCCTCCCTACCACAACTCTAGAGGTTATCAGTGTAGCAAGCCGAGGTAGAGGGGAGAGCCAACCTAGTTTCAGCATTTTCCATTTACATAGAAACACAGAAACTAGAAACAGGAGTAGGCCACTCGGCCCTTCGAGCCTGCCCTGCCATTCCCTTTGACCATGGCTGATCATCAAGTTCAATATCCTGATCCCCCCTTCGTCCCATATCCCTTAATAACCAATTTAGCCTCAAGAGCTATATCTAAGGCTCTTGCCTATCATAGACAGTCCCTTCTGATCTTTCCTCTCCTCTTTCCCTGAGTTTGTACCTGCTTAAAACCTGCCACATTTTAAAAACTTTTTCCAGTTGTGACACAAGGTCATTAACCTGAAACACTGGGTGGAAATTTTCCAAAATTAAGCTAAGTGTCAACTTCGGTACGAAAACCGGTGTGAATCCCGTCAGCACGAACGGACCACAGCCGTTAAGAGATTTTCAAATGCCTCAGGCGATGGCATTGGCGGAGCTTTGGATCCTGATACCTTTTGAGGAAAGAGCCCTTCAACTTTCAGAGGAAGAACAGGAGTAGACTTGTGCAGAGAGCAAGGTGGGAGGGAGAGAGAAAAGTGAGGAGCCTTTGCACTTTTGCTCCATCTGACCAAACACACGTGAGTCTGTTTCTCTCAGTCCTTTGCCCTTGCCATGCACTAACACCATGTCCCTTCCCTTACAGGAAAATAATTCAAACAGCCTGGCTCATCCACCAGCAGGGAACCAGTATCAACTGACAACCAGAGCTCTGAAATGTCGGTGGAGGACATAGAGGATGTGTCACGGCTGTCACCTGCACCCTCTACCAGCGCAGAGACAAATACATCACTGGGCGATCTTAGCAGGCAGGCTTCTGGGTCACTATCTGGTGAGCACCACATTGCTCCTGATCCATATCAGCCCGAGGCAGGAATGTCCCAGGAATTGGACAATCGGAGGTCTGCTGGATCCCAGGACTTAGCTGTGCCCCACCAGGTGCTGTGCCTCTGGCGTTGTTTGTCCTTCAGCTGCTGGAGATGCAAAGGCAGATAAGGAAAACCAGGAAGGGGTGTCAGTGACACTAGCTATTGCAAGGTTGACTGGAGGTGTCCCAAAGCCTTCTCTTGCAGGAAGTTGTGCCGGCAATGCAAGGTACCCAGACCAACACTGCAAAGGTGGTGACCGTAGTGGAGAGCCTGGGGCTTGATGCCAGACCCATGAAAGAAGGTGTCCAAAGTGTGTCTCAGGCCATGAACTCCACAGTTCAGGTATGAACTTAATGGTTCAGGACATCAACTGCATGGTGAAGACACTGGTGTTATAATGTAACCAATGATAACAGTGGATCTGTTATTATGTAACAAATGGTAACATCAATCAGCTGACCCAGTAGACAATGTAACCAATGGCAAAATGATACAGTGGTCAGCTGACCCGGTATAAATAAAAAGCATATGGAAATTGTGGGGAGCTTGTATGGACCAGGGTGTGACCCCAAGTGTTGGAGTAATGAAGTTTCTTTATCAAACATTTTTCTTTGATTTACTCTCTGAAGTTAGTTCCTCTATTGCTTGCAACTGAAGTGTCCCCACTGCCGAATGAACATGGTGAGCATTTGGGTCTCCTCAAGATGTATATCTGCTGCCTGGACAGGTCAGGTGGAGCCCTGCAGTATAACCCCCAGAGGGTCTCCCTCAATCTGGTGGCATGCTGTGCCCTCCACAACCTGGCTCTGTAATGGGGTGAGAAGCTCTTGGAAGAGGATCTGGAGAAGGAAGTTGAGGAGGGCACCGAGGAGCAGCCTGCAAAGGAGGCAAAGAAAGGTCCTCATCACCACACAGTTCCTGAAGAATGAGAATTAGGGAGGACACGCGGGTGTCCCTTCAGGATGTGGACACTCTTATGTGCCCAGCTGGTGGGGGGGTGTGAGGAGTCATAACTCCTGGTGATAGGGACTCTCCGAATGTCAACTGACCATTCAATGCTGGAAGTTGATGGTGACTCACAGTGAGAAATGTTCTGTGATATCCTCAGAGATACCGCTGATGTCTGGGGGTTATACTACAGGGCTCCACCTGACCTGTCCAGGCAGCAGATACACATCTTGAGGAGACCCAAATGGTCGCCATGTTCATTTGGCAGTGGGGACACTTCAGTTGCAAGCAATAGAAGAACTAACTTGAGAGAGTAAATGAAAGAAAAATGTTTGATAAAGAAACTTCATTACTCCAACACTTGGGGGCCACACTTTGGGCCATACAAGCTCCCCACAATTCCCTGTCTGTCTGATGCCAGCTCGCAGACTCCATTGTGTGGGTCATCTCAGAGTGATGGGAGCTTGGTTAAAGGATTCTACAGATCAGAAGCACCATTCCATTTAGAAATCAGTACAGTTCATGCAGCCTAAAAGTGGTGAACGAAAGTGAGATTTAATACAGCTATAGGTAATATTAAAACAAAAGTAAGTGTTCAACAGATCTAAGTGCCCAACATCACCCATGCCAAGCTGTGCAATTACAATTTTTTAACCATACAAAACCTCCTGCTGCATCTAGGTGTGTCTCCAGGATCTACATCTGAGGTGGGAGTGTCCTGCTGTTTACCCGGCCCTGATGCCCAAGATGCGTTTGGCGATCATCTTCTGGACTGCCAGGAACTGGAATGCCCCAGCCTACTTGTGGGTACCACAGGTGTTGTTGTACCATTCTATTCTGTCCACTGTGCCAGAGGCACCCAGGTCTCTAGAAAGGGGAGTCAGATGCACTGGACACTCCCAAGATCTTTTGAGTGGAAGGTCCCGGGCAATGCACCGGGACCTTCCTTCTTCCTTGATCCTCCTTCCTTCGTCAGAGCTGCAACGTTGGCTCTATTCTGTCCCCTCAGATGCTGTCAGACCTGCTGAGATTTTCCAGCATTCCTGTTTTTGTTTCAGATTCCAGCATCTGCAGTAGTTTGCTTTTATTGAATTAAATATCCTCCACGGTCTCCCCCATCCCTATCTTTGTAAATCTCCTGCAGTCCTTCTGAGATTGCTCCACTCTTCAAGTCACATCTCCTAAGCCTCCTAATTTTTATAATGGATGCCCGTGCTTTCAGCTTGCCCTAAGCTGGGCCCTAAGCTCTGGAATTCCCTTCCTAATCCTCTGTCTCTCTTTCCCCCTTAAAATGCTCCTCAAGACTTTGATCATCTGACCTATTAGTTTGTGGCTCAGTGTGAAATTGTGTCTGATAATACTCCTTTGAAATGCCTGGGGAGGTTTTCTATTAAAAGTGCTGTTCCAATGAATATTGTTGCTTGTTCTTTCTCAGCAAATTCTCCATTCAAAGTAATGAAGCAAAGATAGCACCCATGATAAACTGTGACAGTTTATTCGCAGTGAGATAAGGCAGTAGCTTAAGAGAAACAGAAACAAGTAATCTTCAAGCTCCAAAATCCTTCGGAATTCCCCTCAGCACACAAAATCCAATGATTCAACTGCCCCTTTTGAATAGCCTTTCAAAGGGTCAGCTAATACCCGAAGCAAGTCCTGTGAGGTTTTAATCAGCAGCCTGAGCAGTATGAGGGAGTTTCGGTCACAGAGTCATAGGACAATGCAGCATGGAAACTGGCCCTTCGGCCCAACCAGCTCATGCCGACCAAAGTGCCCTGCCAGCTAGTCCCAACTCCTAGTCCATCAAATTAATACCATGATGGGATGTTAATTATATCCGACAACCTTCATTTGCATGCATTCATGAAACACTAACCCGATTCCAGTATGTCCTGCAGTCTTCAAAATGATGTGAGGAGTTTAAATGGAGGCAGGCACAATTATATCAGGAAAGGGTCAGTGAATCAAATTAAGTCAATGTTAACAGCTCACTTGCTCTGTTTCTGCAGGATGGGAAGTGTTAAAAATTGATCTTCATTAAGTCTTTTCTTACTATTTTAAATTTATTACTTTCATTTAATTTTATAAGCCCATACAAGGCTTCTGAATACAATTCTGACAAGTTGATTATGATCATAAAAGATAAATCCATAAAATTAGTTATTAGTTTTGGTTACACAGTGTTAAAAGTTCTCAACATGTAAAACACATATTTGTATAAAATATTGACAGTAAGTCCAATTTGATTGGAAAGAAATACATCATACAAAAACAACCATCCATTCGTAGGCGGCAAGGTGACACAGAGGTTAGCCCTGCTACCTCACAGCACCAGGGACCCAGGTTCAATTCCGGCCATGGGTGACTGTCTGTGTGGCGTTTGCACGTTCTCCCCGTGTCTGTGTGGGTTTCCTTCGGATGCTCTGGTTTCCTCCCATAGTCCAAGAATGTGCAGGTTAGGTGGATTGGCCATGCTAAATTGACCCATAATCAGGGAGATTAGCAGTGTGGGGTTACAGGGATAGGGCCTGGGTGGATTGTTGTCAGTGCAGGTTCAATGGGCTGAATGGCCTCCTTCTGCACTGTAGGGATTCTATGAACCCTCAGAAGATCAGAAGTGTCTGCTGCTGACTGCACAATGTTCAGCACCATTTGTGACTTCTTAGTTACTGAAGTAGTCCATGTCCAAACGCAGCAAAACCTGGACAACGTTCAGGATTGGGCTGAAAGTGGCAAGTAGCATTCTAGTCATACAAGTGCCAGACAATGACCATCTCCAACCAGAGAAAATCTAACCATTTCCCCTTGACATTCAATGGCATTACCATCACTGAATCCCCCCACGATCAGCATTCTGGGGGTTACCATTGACCAGAAACTGAACTGGACCCAGCCATATAAATACAGTGGCAACAAGAGCAGTTTGGAGGCTGGGAATTTTGTTGAGGGTAACTCACCTGTTGACTCATCAAACTTAGTCCACCATCTGCAAGGCATAAACCAGGAGTGTGATAGAATATTCTCCACTGTGTACAGCTTCAATAGCAATCAAAAAGTTCAACACCATCCAGGACAAAGCAGCTCACTTGTTTGAAATCCCATCTATCACCATATGCACTCACTCCCTCCACCTCAAATGTGCGTTGGCGAGCAGTGTATACCATGTAAATGGTACACACTGCTGCCAACTGTTCTATGTTAGGGGGTGTGGATTTTAATGAAAAGAAAAGATGTGGTTTGCACACATAGATTCAAAGTAACACCATCACAAGTTTATTCTAGGCCCGCTTGCCTGTACAGAGGAAAAAACTAAAAGTAAAACAGCAGCCTGTGCAAACACCCAAATGACATCACCATCAAATCATGTGAATAGCTCTTAAAGCAACCATGCCAATGGTTAAATATATAACATCCCTCCCCCTTTACCTCAGTGGTCATGATAAATTACTACGATGTTATACATAGGATCAATAATACTCATTATACACTGTCAATAAGGAAGTAACATGCAACTGGTGTATTCTCGGAGCACTTGCCTATATAGAGGAAAAAACTGAAAGTAACAGAGCAGCCTGTGTAAACACCCTAATGATATCACCATCTATTCATATGATCAGCTCTTAAAGTTATCATGCCACCAGTTAACTATATAACAATCTACAAGATGCACTGCAGGAAATCATCAAGGATCCTTTGACAGCACCCTCCAAAACCTGCAACCTCTACCACCAAGAAAGACAAGAATAGCACCTGTAAGTTCCCCTCCAAGCCACACACCATCCAGACTTGGAACTGTATTGCCGTTCCTTCACTGTCGCTCAGTCAAAAGTCTGGAACTCTCGCCCTAACAGCACTGTAGAGGGTAACTCATATTATTCAGATCAGGTCTGATACCACCTATACCACATGGACTGCAGTTTGAGAATACAGCTCACTAACATCTTCTCAAGGGTAATTAGGGATGGGCACTAAATGTTGGCCGAGCCAGCACCCTGTGAAAAAAAACCTATTTAACTAGATGTTTTTAGAGTCACATTTGTGAGAAGCAAAAAAAAAAGTGAGGAATTATATTATCAAGTAGTTCAGACCTGATCTGAATAATGTGAGGTATGCTTTATCATATCCTGGCTTTATTACATAAAAATACATAAACTGGAAAGTGAATTTCATCATTTAATTACATTTGGAACCCTGTGTCAAAAGACCATTAAAAACGCTACTATTTTCCTTAGCACCTTATCTAGAATATCAAAAGATGCTTCTGAGAAAGATATATGTACACCTGTGCCAAGACTACTTAGAGAATGAATTATTTATAAACAAATCACACTTAATGTTTTATCTTCACTGAATTACAATTGCAGGGACTTGCATTAACGTTTTCACAGTATGACATGGTAATAATGAATCCAGTAAATGTGAAAAGTAATACATAAATGTGTTAGGAACACTAAATAAAATGGTTTTAAGTTACAGCCACTATTGCTGTCACATGCATACAACTCTGAAGGCTGGCCTATAGATTAGCAAGAATTCAAGATTTGATAAACAGCATGAAAAGAACACACTATTCGTATTATACAGGAGCGGCATGAGATAGACATGGATATAAAGCAGTAAATGTTAGAAACTGAAGAAATCTGAACCGTTATTTTAAAAAATCTATAACGATGATACAAATGAAATAGCTTTGACCATGATGATTTATTTTTACCAGACTTTGTAGTAGGTTACAGACTATACACGGCTGGTTACTGTCACCTTTTTCTCAATATGCAGAGCAGATACATGATGGTCTATACTCCAAAGGCATTGGCTATGGATTGTTTACTGGCCTTAGATCATCATAAGTATTTGGAACAGATAACTGGATTGCCCAAACTTGATTCAGCTATTCCAGTCAATCAGAAATATCCAATGGAGCAGGGGATTGGGATTAATTCAATAACGCTGTCAAAGAGTTGGCATGGGAACGAGGATGACTGGATAGTTTCCCTCTGTGCTGTATTATTCTATGATTCTCTTTACTATAGATGTTTGTTTGTTAATTGCCTTTGTGGGAATAAAGATCTCATTGAACCCAATGGATGGCTATCCAATGCTAAGGGAAATGTGAGCACTAATATTTATCCTACCTGGCCGGATTCAAAACAGGTAAATTTGGCCAGGAGAATCACCCATTGACAGTCTATGCCATTCCTGCTACTTATAGTTCAACCTGATCTTCTGAAAATGTAGCATGTGTGCAACCTGAAGCTGTGTAAGTCCTTTTTCCAATGTACAGACCCAAATCTAATGATGCCCTCAAGCCCTGAATACAATTTTAACTGATGAACGGCTGGAAACCAACCTGCTGCCATTGCGTCTGACATTCCCCATTCTCCCCCCGACAACCACCCCCCAGAAACCCCATCCTGCCCTCATTCACCTGTGGCCTGGGTCCCTGGGTGTAATAACGACAGCTGTCACCACCTCTCAGCAGGTGGGATTTCCACCCCTGGGGTCCTATGGAAGGCCCAACACCAGCTAGTGAACTGCTTGACAGACACTTAGGCAGGATTTTTACAGAGCCAGTTAAAAATTGTGGAAGTTTCCTCCCACCCCAATTTCCGACAGATTTAATCTTTGCCAGCATGGGAAAGGAGAGTTAAGTAGGAATCACATAGTGGGGAAGCCTAAACTCAGTAGGGCTATTTGAACTTATTGCTGCATTCAAATAGAACCCATTTTGGCTGTTGCAAAAGACTTAACCCACAGTGTGTGGGACCACAAACTGATGGAGCAGATGTAAATATTTATTGACATGATCTGAAGTATCTTTCAATCTTTAAGCATTAAAAAAGATTGCAACTGTCAATGACAGTAACAATACCAAGCCCTCTGTTGCACTGTCATGGCTGACAGGCCATCTGGTATAGGCTAGAAAAAATAGAATTTGTTCATGCAGTTTCAATACTTTGTTCATACTTCCCCACAAGGACTATGATTATATCACATGAATGCTTGGCTGAGTTTCTCAATGCACAGTTTGATTGGCAGCTTAGAGAGGCTTTAAATAATTAGCTGTCTGAATGCAGTCTGAATAAAGATTTGTTTGTTTTTACAACAAATTAAGTACTTGATGTGATTGAAAAGCTTTGAATGGATTTCCTGAATGGGAGGTTTTCCATGATCCATTGTAGTTAAATGAGAGCTACATTAGATTGTTAGATATTAATGTATTTTAACTCTACATGAATCCTGAGGTCTGCCCATTGTGAATAATGAGTCTATGGCTATGAAAGTGCATGGAGGTATGAGAAGGCATGAGTTGACATGGAGGATATGAAGGTCACTGCAGGATGGGTGGGAGCGTGAGAAGGTTTTAGGGATGGACGGCCTAATAGCTTGTAAGACAATTGGGACATTGTCCCAGAGAACTGAGGTGGCCTTTCTAACCAGCCCACCTTGATGCACACTCACTTCCATGGCTGGCTATGCTATGCATATGCGCTTGGTGGGCCTGACTCTATCCTGTCCCCACCCTGGGGTGAAAATTACACATATTGGAGGCAGGTCTAGTGAGCCTAGCAATGTCTTCCTCAGTGGCAAAAATCCAGTCCTTAATGTGGTTGGGCCTCTCTTCAGAAGTGACATGGCCTGAACTCACATCAATTGCATCAAATTCTGCCCTATATCCTTTTGGTATTACCCAAAAACTGCCATCAATCTGAAGGCCATAGGAAAATATGATGAGCCAGTTGTTATGTATTTATATATCTTGTTATCTCAGAGCAATGCAGATTAGACTCTAATTCTAAATATTTATCAACAATGCTTTAACACTTTTATAACTTACAGGGTTTCAACACGTTTTCAGAGCTGGGAATCTAAATTCCTTCTGTAACATTCCCTGTGTGGTGCTAGTGCTTAACTCACTAGTTCCAACCACAGGCTTAAGCAATCAAGCAAGTGTACAAACATCAGTTACCAGACTATCATAATCAAACACAGATGAAACAAACTATTGGATACTACACGAATGACTCTATAACATACAGCTAGATAACAAGTAAAGGAAATGCACTTCTAGGTTTAGTTCAATGTTGGAAATTAACACAAAAATAGCTTCTTTATTGTTTCTGACTTCACAGGGAGCTGATTAAAACTTGCCATTGCTGAATATACTATTTGCACTTTAATTTAATTGTTTAATAATCAACAAATTTTATTTGGCCATTAATAGCTTGAGTCATAGTATGATGAGTTATTCTTCATCCACACAAAGATAAGGTCACATAGCATTATGTGATATGCTCCAATAAGTATAGTAATAAAGGATCTCTGTTCAATTCGTAGACTTCGTTCAGTGAACAGGTAAAGACACACGCGGACCCATAGACAATGGAACATCTACTTACAAGAGTAGCTAATGATGTTAAGGAAATATTCAGCACTAAAAATGAAAATTATAAAAAGCATGGAAACATGTAAACTTGTGACTAATCATCATAGAAACCCTACAGTACAGAAAGAGGCCATTTGGCCCATCGAGTCTGCACCGACCACAATCCCACCCAGGCCCTACCCCCACATATTTACCCACTAATCCCTCTAACCTACGCATCTCAGGACACCAAGGGCAATTTTTAGCATGGCCAATCAACCTGACCCGCACATCTTTGGACTGTGGGAGGAAACTGGAGCACCCGGAGGACACCCACGCAGACACAAGGAGAATGTGCAAACTCCACACAGACAGTGACCCAAGCCGGGAATCGAACCCAGGTCCCAGGAGCTGTGAAGCAGCAGTGCTAACCACTGTGCTACCGTGCCACCCTAAAAAACTTAAAACCGTTGCAAGATATAGCAAATAAAGTAATAGAAGTAAAAATACCGAGGTTACATAATTTATTTTATATATACCATGAAGGTGTAGAGAATGCACTTTAGGCACCAATTATCCTTGTGGGTAATTTTAAGAGTCTGTTTTGTGATCCTTATTGTCAGTAATGGAAATCGTGTAGCTGAGCATGACTGAATTTTCTGACTGTTCATTAGAAAACCATAACCAGTGGATGTCAAAATTTCAGATCTGAACTGCTGATAGATGAGAGTCTTTGCTACAACGTCAATTGGAAAAATAATCCTCTTTGAATCAGTCACCATTGTTCTTAAGTTTGAAGACGCAGCTTACATACGGTCAAGATAGCAGCATGGAACACTTGATGGATCCGCACACAGGAAACCACTAAATTCTTACAAACCATAAGGAGTTCACAAGAGCTTGTGCTCTTTGAAGATTAGAAGACAGCAAAAAAAAACCACTACTGTATTACTCAGATGATGTTCATCATGTTTTCTCACAGCGAAGGACGTGTGATTGCAGGAAAACATTCAGCCAAAATTTTACTACGAACTTAGGATCTGGAAACCAAACTCTTTCACAATTTTCGCTGCTTCACCATATTCTTAATCTAAACAGTACCTTTATTAAAATCTACTGACTTAGAATCATAGAATCATACACCGCAGAAGGGGCCCTTCAGCCCATCAAGTTCGCACCAGCACATTAGAAATAGCTTAACTCCCACCTAATCCCGTCTTTTATTTAAACTTGTAACAAAGTGGCTTAAAGAAGCAACAAATACATTAAGAGGCACTTACTCTTGTGAGTGGAACAGTGGCGATTTCCCCTGCCTTTTCCGAGCTGAAAGCAAAAAAAGACATGAAATATTTTTAGAATCTGCAGGATTATAGTTGGAAATTTTACATTAAAAACTCGAAGCAATGTGTGGCCAACAGCTGATTACAATTGAAGTTATTTTCAATACTTAAATTAAGGAGCAGAGGTAAATTTTCAACTTTAATGCCTGAGTGATAATCTGGCAGAGTGGACTGTCCACTTTACAACCAGCTTTGACTTCATTCCATTAAAACAAACAGAATGGAAATCAGATGGTCAGTGCAGCGGACGGGTGGCAGATTACAACTCAAGCAGTGAAATCAGAAGTTTACTCATACATATTGCTCACACAACCTTCTAAAAAGCATGCTATATTTGGGAACACTACAAATTGTGAGTATTAAAAACAAGTTTCCAGTTGCAGATTGATCCACAGCCTAGTTGGCAGGTTTCAATTTGGAGATAGATTAGGATCTTCCCAATCCAAACTGGGGCACAGCAGAGGTGAATTGGCAAAAATATGTTGTTGGTGACCTGCCTGCTGCTGGTCTGTCACCTCTGTTCCTGAATGATAATCTTTCCCCAGAGTGGAGAGGGGAGATCAGGGGTCCGGGCAGGAAAGTGAAGTCAGCTGCTTCATTAATTGGGCAGCATGAGGCCAAAAGGGAGCTCATTAAAAGCTTGCCTTCTGACCTCCCGAGATTTTCAGGGGACTGGTGGCTGTTCGGAGCTTTCTGAAGCTGACCTACTGCAACCTGGTGGGAAGAGGGGTGGCAGTCCGCTGAAACAGTAGTGTTTGGAGAAAAAGCTACTCTGCAGTAATGGAATTGTACTCACCAACCCTACCCTATCACAGACCCAGGCCTCCGGTTGCTGTACATAGACACACACATATACACACACGTACACACACACATGCTACAGCAATGGCTGCCTATTGGGGCCAGAACATAGCCCACTTACCTAATGTCCCACCTCCATTTCTGCTCTAACCTCCCCCCACCCAGCCCCTAATTGGGCTGCAAGCCCAACTCTATTGATATTATGGCCCAGGCACTGTGAAAATCACTATGCAGGATGCTGGAGATGAAAGCGGTTTCGCGACCCAGAATCGAACCCACCTCCTGTTTCTTGCCTCCAATAGGAAAATCTGGCCCTAGGGATCCATCCTTTAAGATAAATAATTCAAAAGGCCAATTCTGGCGATATTTAATATCTGGAGATGCCGGCATTGGACTGGGGTAAACACAGTAAGAAGTCTAACAGCACCAGGTTAAAGTCCAACAGGTTTATTTGGTAGCAAAAGCCACTTTTGCTACCAAATAAACCTGTTGGACTTTAACCTGGTGTTGTTAGACTTCTTACGATATTCAATATGGCAGTGATAATTTTCACAACAATAACATTTTGAGCTATTTCAAATACGTGATTATGTTGAAATAGGTCCATGTATGTATTACACAATCTGGCCATCAATGTCTGAAATCTACAATTCTCCCAGAATGTTTGCTGAATGTTTTAATCACTTATTATTGTCTTCCTCAAGAACTGCAATTTCC
The DNA here is from genome assembly GCF_964213995.1 of Mustelus asterias. Lineage (NCBI taxonomy): Eukaryota > Metazoa > Chordata > Chondrichthyes > Carcharhiniformes > Triakidae > Mustelus > Mustelus asterias. The sequence goes on from NC_135803.1 coordinate 42,516,151, forward strand.
AATGTTCAAAACTAGTGTTTAACTGCAATAAAATAATAAACAAGTATGCATTTCACTTCTACAAATTAGTTTATTTATTAGTGTCACAAGTGAAAATCCCCTAGTCGTCACCCTCCGGTGCCTGTTTGGGATACACTGAGGGAGAATGTAGCATGGCCAATGCACCTAACCTGCATGTCTTTTGGATTGTGGGAGGAAACTGGAGCACCTGGAGGAAGCCCACACAGACACGGGGAGAATGTGCAGACTCCGCCCAAGCCGGGAATCGAACCCGGATCCCTGTGCTGTGTGGCAGTAATGCTTTCCACTGTGCCACCCATTATCCATTCCAGTGTAGCCAGATCCCGCCTCAAATGTTTGCCCATTTGCAATAAATGTACACGTCTCAAGTGGATTGGGTTTTCATCTTCCTTCTTGCTCTTGCCTACCTACCTTCCCAACAGGCGAAAATCAAACTTCCCACCCTGCTCAAGCCCTGGCAGTGTAGGGAACTTCCAAGTTTAAAAGTGAAGTTATAATAGAGATCCATCATCAACTAGAACTAGCAGGTAGGTGATTTTTTGCCTATCTAATTCACAGTAACAAATTTCTGTCTTGGAATTCAATTTCAGTTAAGCAATGCTTGTTATGGAGCTGTTGTTTCTGTTGACTTTTAAAGTTCACTTTTTATGTTTGTTATGGATGGATATTAGAAGGACTGGGCAATTTATGGGCATTACTTTTTGGGATCCAGCAGATGAACAGTCATTGTAATCTTTTTATTTTAAATGCTGCATGTTGAAAAGTTTATTGCTGAAATCTGTATTTAAATTTTTATTACATTTATTGGAAGGCTTTATAAAATTGGCTGTAACGTAGCGCTGCCCACATAGCTTGGTAAGGTAACAGCAGAAGTCACATTTTAACTTCCAGTTGTATAGTTCTATCTTGAAAATGTCAAAGACCTGTGGATGACTGATGAAAGAATCCTGCAATCTAAATCACCAGGGGTTGCAGTTTAGCACCAGAAGTCATTAGAGGTTGTCAGAGAAATCAGGTTGGTAGACAACAGCCACTAAAGCACTCCTGGATCTCATAAGCTGTTAAACCACTTCATATATAATGAACAAATGTACAGATGGCAAAAGCACTGCAAATTCACAGGGCCTCATTCAAGGAATGCAGATGGCATATCTCATAACAAGATCCATAGCAAAAAATGACCTTCCAAAAGTAGATCTGCATCTCCTGTTGATAACATGACTTCGTAGCTAATGGCATACCCATGTGGGAATCAATGGAGTGGAAAACAAGACATTTTCAGTATTCCATTCGAAGCTTTGCATACCAACAGCATCACTGTTCATAACTTACATTCTCGCTAATGCAAAAAGCTGAACATTACTTTACAGCTGAGTAACTTTTCTTTTAATAAATAACTCTCAGGAAGAAAAGACAGTCATATTGAATCTCCAAACAATGACAAAAGGATATATTCTTTACTTATGCTAAACTTCTTTGACTTATAGCTAATTTTTCAATGAACAATCTAATTTGCTCATTTGTAAATTCTACTTAAATTCGGTGCCTGATATTGTCTCACAGAAATAAAGTTTTCATAATTTTAACAAATGAATACTTGAGCCTGGTTTGTGAAGAAATAAACCATGGGTTGCCTTTTCTCATACGTTCCCTTATCCCTTTCACAAGTGCCTGGATATTACAGCACCAGACCGTCTGCATCTACCATTCTATAACTGCCCATTTGCAATGAATGCACATGTTTCAAGTGGATTGGGTTTTCATTTCCTTAGTGCTCTTGCCTCCATTGATGAATTATCCTGGATAGTTATTATTCAACAGTATTGTCCCTTCACCAGATTTCCTTTATTAACCAACTCAATTCCACTTCTAAGAGTGCTTCAGGTACAAAGTCAGAATCCAGAGTGTCAGTAGCCCTGACACTCTTCAATATGTATATACAGGTGAGACTCCCTGATTGGGCAATCATTACTTCAATCAGGGAGCTCATACTCCAGGAGGCCTCGTTGGGGTCATTATAGTACTATAAAACACACTTCAGATCTTGAGCTGTATAGTTTGAATAACAGAGGGCAACCCTCAGGAGGTGGTTCAGAGTTTACAAAGATGCACAAGTAGGGTCCAGCCACTTGTTACATAAGGACATCTTAAGGAGGCATAGTGACACAGTGGTTAGCACTGCTGTCTCACAGCACAAGGGACCTGGGTTTGATTCCTGGCTTGGGTCACTATTTGTGCGGAGTCTGCACGTTCTCTCAGTGTCTGCATGGGTTTCATCCGGGTGCAGCAGAGGCAGAATGAGACCCTTAATTGGTAGTTAACTGTCCACTCACAAGCCTTAATAGACCCAAGGGCTGCCTGATATCATGATATGGGGTACAGATCAGGGGTGGATGGGAAGGTGTTGGCAAACCAACCACTTTATTTTACACACCCCCTCTATCTTCAAATATGCCAGTAAGGGTGATGCGCGATATTACTCACGAGGCTTGAGATGCTCAAGGAAATAAAGGCTTTTATTTACTATTACAACGAAGCTACCATATATAGTACACGATCCCAGACTGAGGGGTCCCAGACAGAGCAGTGACCTTTATACCTCTCCCAGGAGGCGGAGCCCGACTGGGATGTACCATAATAACTATAATACAGGTAGAACAGCCCAACCCTAACAGTAACAAGTAGAACAACCCATCCCTAACCCCAACAGCAACATATATACAGACTCGTAGTACTGGCCAGACCCTGGCTCAGTACTACTTAGTGGGAACCAACGATGGTTCACCACAAAGGGGTTGTAAAATTCACCTCCAAGTCTTGGTAATGTAGGCACAGGCATTTAGCCCCTTGAACATGTTCTTCATTCAAAGAGAAGGCGGCAAGAGAGATCATGCCATACACTCCACTTTTGCCCCATGTCTTTAAATATCTTTAAGTCCCTTAAATAAAAATTCCTTGAATAAATTAACTAAATAAATTAAATCCCTTAAATAAAAATCTATCCATCTCAGATTTAACAATTGGTTTAGCATCAATTATCATTTGCAGAAGACAGTCCAAACTTCTACCAATTTTTGTGTGTAGAGGTTTTTATTCTAATTTCACTGCTAAAAGGTCTAACTCTAATTTTTAAATTATACCCAGAGTCCTAGATTCCTCAACCAGCGGAAATAGTTTCTCTCTATCTATCCCATCTGTTCCCCTTAGGATCTTGAACACTTCAAACAAATCACCCCTTAATCTTCTAAATTCCAGGTAAGACAACCTTAGTCTCTGTAAAGCTTTCTCATAAACCAACTCTGAGTCCAGATATCATTCTAGTAAATCTACTCTGCATTCCCGCCAAACCTAATATATCTTTCCTGAGATGTAGTGTCTAGAACTGCTCACAGTAACTCCAGATGTGGTCTAGTTGGGACTTATATTACCTGTAATATGACTTCTTTCCCTTGTATTTTAGTTTATAAGGCCACGATTCCACTAGCCTTTTTAATTATGCTCATGACATTTTAGTGAATGCATCTGGACCCCCAAGTCCCTTTGGACCTCCACTGTTGCTAACTTCTCCACCATTTTCAAAGTACCCTATTCTAAAATACAAAGTGGATGACCTCACATTTGCCAAAACTGAAATCCATTTGCCAGTGTTGTCTGTTGTAATGATACTGTGCCTTTAAGAAATCTATTTTAATCATGTTTCTCTGCAGGGATTTTTCAAGCAGACCCTAGCATTTTATGGGTGCCATGTCGTCTGTAACTGGTATCCTTTACTGCTACTGAAGCAGTATAATTGATATCATGCTGATTTTAATCTGGACTAATGCAGTGATCTGGGGTTTTAATGGTCCTTTGGGGATTTGAGAGTAGAGCTTGATTGAAGATGATTGACAGGTCGGGTGATATGCCTGGGGACAGCTATTTTTTTAATAGAACATTCCAAGTCTTTCATTTTGATTTTCTCAGTTGCTACTAGAAGCTGGTGGAAGAAGGCAGTGTCTGTCTCTCTCCACCCTCCAGAGGCTGTTTATAAAGTTCCAGGACTGCGAAGCCTCAGAGATTTGATCCAACATTCAAAGGGATAATTCAACATTCAAGGTGAGGGGGGGGGAGGTTTAACACGGATATCAGAAGGACGTATTTTACACAGAGGGTGGTGGGGGCCTGGAATGCGCTGCCGGGCAAGGTGGTGGAGGCGGACACACTGGGAACGTTTAAGACTTACCTAGATAGCCACATGAACAGAGTGGGAATGGAGGGATACAAAAGAATGGTCTAGTTTGGACCAGGAAGCGGCGCGGGCTTGGAGGGCTGAAGGGCCTGTTCCTGTGCTGTATTGTTCTTTGTTCTTTAATTCACAATAGGTGCTAAAAAGCTACAAATCCAGCATCACATGAATATACTTGTTTCTGTGCCAAGTCTGAGGAAAGGTGTATGTTTGTGGGATGGTGTTTAACATGGAACAATAGAGAGAGAGCTAGCTGTTAGGAGTAGGCTGTGATATGTTTAAGTCATGTAATTGGTAAAAGTTATGCTAATTCTTTTTGTCATATTTTATCTGTGTTCTTAAATAAACTTTGTTTAATAAAAGCTTCCGAGTGAGTCACTTGAATCATACCTGGAGTAAAACAACTTATGCTCACTCATGCCAAAATCAAATGCAAAACCTAAAGTTTAGGCTAACTTGATAAAACACCTTGGAGTTTCTGGCCTGGGTCTTAACACTGTTTACTGAACCCATCAATGTCTCTTTGTAACTTTAGGCACTGCTTACAATGCCAGCTAACTTTGCTTCATCAGCAAATTTGAATATGTGGCATTCTATTTCATTATCTAAGGCTCAGTCATTAATAAATATGGCGAATAGTTGAGGCTCCAATACAAATTCTTGCAGCCACATCCTGTCAAGTAGAATACCTGCTGTTTATCCCTACCTTCTAGTTCTTGTCAGGCAACCAATTTCCTAACATGATCAATAACTTGCCTTAAATTCCTTCAATTTCAACATTTGGTAACAGTCTCTTATAAGGGACTTTATCAAATGCCTTCTGGAAATCCATATGAATAATGCCCGTAGATATTCCTCTGTCCACTGTTTTCATCACCTCTTCAAAATTCAACAAGTTTCATCAGGTTTGACCTATGCTTTACAAATCCATGGTCAGCTGAATATTTTGAAGGTATTCATTTACCCTGCCCTTAATTATAAGTTCTGGCAATTTTCTGATAATAGATGTTAAGCCAAGAGGTCTATAATTCCCTGATATCCCTTTCTCAATGTTCGTAAATAGCAAAGTGACATAGCTTTCCAATCTAAAGTAACAGTTTCCAAATCAATATATCTCTGGAAGATTATGGTAAGGGTGTTTACAATGTTCTTACCGACTTCTTTACAACTTTGGGATGTTTGGAGGATGCTGACTTCTTTCTCCTTTGTGACAACTGATGCAAAATAATTATTCACTATATCTGTATTTTCCTTGTTTTCATTGACAATGAGCTGTATTTAATATATCCCCAGTTGGGTTTGTTTTCAGCAGGAGGATAGAGGGAGGCATGTAAAATAGGGCGGGTGCTACCACTTTCCCACCCACCTGAGGGCTCACCCTCACAACACAACAGATGGACAGGTGCTGACATTGGTAGCGCACCCTTCTTATTTAAATAAATAATCAAAGACAAATTGTGCCAGCTAACAAGCTAATTGACCCCAATATGCTTCCCATGCCATAATATGGTAGGCATGGGCAGTTGAGTGGGAATGGATAAACTTTTTCATTAATAAGTTTTTAAAAAGATGAGGTGTCCTTTGTTAATCGAGAGGCAGCCCCCCCAACCCGCTCCCCCACTAAGATAGTACCCTCCCCTTTCTTCCTATCTGCTTGCTCTCCAAAACCCAACGCCCCTCCCACCCTATATTAAACTGCCCAAACCCTCACTGCCCATTACCCCAGGCTTATTTTATGCCAGGATCCATTGGGCCTTTTTCTGCTGATTGGTTTTCCTGAGCTCTTGGCACAGCTGGGACTGCTGAAGCTGCCAGCCATTGTGAATGACCGGGTCCCTCTGTCAGGCAATTTAGTTTGCACGCTGCGTGTTACAGCTAATGGGTGGGCTGGCGTGGAGTGAGTTGGCTTACCTTCCAGGTAGGAATGAGTTGCCCACCACTCGTGTAAGATACAGCTCAGTATGGCTACTGTGTGTTTAAGGGGTCCACATTGCTCCTGAATACTCTCCTTTTCTTAATATAATTGACATTTGTGTTGATTTTGATATCCCTTGCAAGTTTCTTTACAGACTTTCTTTTTGTAGTTTTTCTTATATCTGCTTGTCACATTTTGCTGCTCTTTGCATTTTTCCCAGTCATCAAGATCTGTGCTTTTAGTTTTGCATTTTTCTATGTTTTCCTCTTTCAACTTTAAGCTATATCTTACCTCTTTAGTTGTTTTTGACAAGTAGACTTTTGCCCTTTAGGCAAACAACTAGTTCTCTATCACACAATACATATATAATTTATTTTATTCCTTTCTCAGAGTTACAAAGGCAATGCGCAGAATGGACCAGGCAAGCCCTTAATCAATCTCCTTGCTTGCTCCAAAAACCAATTGAAATTCAGATTGAATCCAATTCATGATCCACACAAGAGAGACATCGTAGATCCAAGCTGACAAGAAAAGGCATTACACCTGATCTTGGGCTTGATCTGATGCTTGATCTTAGCCAAAAGGGCAAGACTACATTTGTTTTTGAAAATTGATCTTCTGTTATTTCACTCAGTAACAGAATTAGCCCAGTTTACTGCCTCACCTCATCCCATTGAAGCCAGCCTTACCTAAACTTAGAATTTTAATACTGGCTTTGCATTTTTCTCATTCAAATACTATGGCCAAAATTTTCCTGTCCCGCCTGCCACAGGAATTGCAGAGGGCGAAACAGATTTTCGGCAGACCATTCAAAGGTTTGTTGAGCTTGGGCAGGAATTTCCATTCTTGGGACGTGTGCGGCCAGAGAATCCCACTCTATGTATTGGATCAGATCATTAGATATATGTTACTGCACCACTGGACTGTTAACTGAATTTTGCTCATTGTCTAATATAAGGAGATCTTTTTGGATCTGGTACAAATAGTGCTGTAGAAATCTATCCTGAACAGTCAAGAAATTCACTTTCTTTCTGACATGTGCTTGTTTATTTATCCAAATCTATGTAAAAATTATAATACCCCATTAAAACCACTCCATCTTTGCTGCATGCTGGTCTAATCTCAGATTTACACAAGCTACCACAGGCAATACCAGACACCTATATACAACTCCCGCTACAGACTTAAATTGTAAGTTTTAAGTTTATTTATTATTGTCACAAGTAGGCTTACATTAACACTGCAGTGAAGTTACTGTGAAAATCCCCTAGTTGCCACACTCCAGCACCTGTTCGGGTACACTGAGGGAGAATTTAGCATGACCAATGCACCTAACCATCATGTCATTTGAACTGTGGGACGAAACCAGAGCACCCAGAGGAAACCCACGCAGACACAGGAGAATGTGCAGACTCTGCACAGACTGTGACTCAAGCCAGGAATCAAACCCGGGTCTCTGGCACTGTGAGGCAGCAGTGCTAACCACTCCTTTTCTATTTCTTAATTCTACCCATAAAGTCTCTGCTGTCTGCTTAACTCAGTATATCCTTTCTAATCCTTAATCACTCAGGCTGCTCCTCCTCCTCTACCATTTTTTCTACTTTACCTGCAGGCCTTTTAAGCTGACACATTTCCCAGTCTTGGTTGTCTTTCAGCCATGTCCCAGTAAAGGCTGCCATATCATACCCTACAAGCTGAAATGTGTGCCTAACATTCATTCAATCTGTGCTTTTTTAATCCATGGCCTGAACTTTCCAGCTGTTCATGCCACCAATGGCACACCCCCATTGCAAGTTTCCTGTGGCAAGGGGTGCATTCCACAGGAAACCCCATCACCAATGGTGAGCCACCTCTGCCACTGCTAAATACGCACGGATTGTGTAGAAAATCCCATCCCATAAGTCTGTCCTTCTGCTCGAATGTTTTACTCACAAATTTAATTTTTTGGGTTTAATTGCTTTATGTCTTCTCGTGTTCTCTTTATCTGTAGTTCTTAAAGCACATCTTTTACTGCTAACCTACTTCAGTGATGAGCAACCTAGGCTAGTGAATGGGCCGTATGAGTGGCCCTCCTTCATTTCAGTGGGCCGCAAGATTGAAATTAGGCTTGTTCATTAACTATGATCCCATGAATAAGATTGAATATATTTAATTCACGCTGAATATTTCATATGACTTTTGAAAATACTTAATCATTTATATACTGGCGCGATTCTCCCATTTGGACTTTAAGCGGGAAAACTGGAGTGTTTCCTGCTGACAGCCCTATTCTCATCCTATCCAGCTCATTTCAATGAGCCGTGTCTCTCCCTGTTGGAATCACGCTGCACTGAATGGCCCAGAGGCATGTCCCATTGGAATTGGGGATCAGCTGTTGTCCTGACAGTGAAGAGCAGTTCCTGCTTTGGTGTTGTCTCACTGGCTGTGTGTCTCCTTCACATATCGCTCACATCTTTCAGCACCATATTAGAGTGGACAGCTCTCAGACACAGCACGTTCCACATTTCTCCCATTACTGAAGTTATGTATATATAATTTTCAGTGCACGAGCTGTAACATTTCATTTGAGCAAAACACTTGTTTCATCATCCAGGATCTGCAAATCATAGTGGATAGCATGTGGGAATAGCAAAATGACCATGCTGGATTAAAATGAGAGAAAGAATGAAGGAGAGGGCGAGAAGAGTGAAGGAGACGGAGGGAGCAAGAGTGAATGAGAGGGAGGAAGATGAAGGACAGAATGATTGCAAAAGGAGAAAGAGTGAAAGGAAGAGAAAGGACATGAGGGAGGAAGGATGGAAGGAGGAACATCAATCGTATTGCACCTTTACATGTGACTCAGCATTGTCTCAAAGCATTTCACAGGATTTAATTCCCACATTCAGAAGTAGCATTGTTTAAGGATAGGATTATAATATTATCGCTAATTGCACACCGCTGGCTTTGTCCAATTAAAGGATGAAAGTGCAGTTCCTGTTGTTTTCTGAGCAAATAGTGACAGCACAAGATTCCATGATGAGCAACAAGGTTAGTAAAAAGTTCATTTGTTTATGATCGTTTTAAATTAAGTAGAAAAGTTGGCATGGATTCTGTAAAATAGTATCTTGTGATTTTCAGTGATATTGTCATAGCTCTAAGGTCAATTTCAAATCCAAGATAGCCACAGCAATTGTCAGATTTGTGAAACCTCGAGGAGCCAATGAATAATCTCATTAGCCAATGTTCAAATGGGCAAGAAGCTACATCCTCACCCTATACGCCATTGGCAACATTATTCTGGTGTCTGACTTAAGGTATATAAATGGTCCTTCTGAGGATCATATTGGGTGATGTGAGAAGACGGGGACTATAGATTTATTGAGAATACTAGTAATGGGATGGCCAATCAGCCCCTCAGATGTCTGCCATCTCCAAGACAGACCATTTTCAAGCCCTTGGGAATAGCCTTGTAGATTTTGGAACATCTAATGCATAAGCATGTCTTGCAAGTTTTATAAGCTTTCCACCTATAACCTCTCTCACCACACCTCCCCCGCCACACCACTTAAAATAATTTCCCCCTCAACTCCTTTATTCTTCAAGCCAATCACTTTTAATCTATGCTCCCTGGTGACTCCTCTGCTATGCAAAATAGGTCCTTCCATATCCACTCTGTCAAGGCCCCCTCATAATTTTGTGCACTTAAATTTAATCTTCACTCAGCCCCCTATATGTCAAAGATAAAAATCCCAGCCTAACCATTCTTGAAGCTGGGCAGAGTGATCAAAATACAGTCATTGGAAAAAGCGGCAGAATGGATCTTGTGGCTTCAGTGAGAAGCTTTGCAGGCAACACAAGAAAGACAGTAGTAAAAAAAACAAGTACTGACAAGCCTTTCTGCTTTCTAGGAAGCCTCAGAGACTTGAAACAAAAGTGCATTGTTTAAAAATGGATCCAGATTGAACAGCTGTGGAGAAAAGAGGCAGGATTTCAAGGTTAATGAGGCAATTGTATCAACAATGCAGGCTTCCATCTTTCCTGGGCTCCCAGCCAAAAAAGCTTGCAGCTACTAATGGACCATCTACTCAGTGTCAACAAACAAAGGCTAATCCTTTCTTTGATATGGTTTGAGCAGTCAGTTAAAAAAAAGTTGACCACCTGCTGCTTTTGAAAACAAACAAAGGCTAATCCTTTAACGAAAATAGAAAATGCTGGAAAATCTCAACAGATCTAACAGCATCTATGGAGGGAGAACAGAGCCAACGTTTTGTGTCAGGATACCCCTTCATCAGAGCTTATCCCTCTGCCAATTTCCAGCTGTAATGAAGGGTCATGCTGACTCAAAATGCTAGCTCGATTCTCTCTCCTCAGATGCTGACAGACCACCTGAGATTTTCCAGCATTTTCTGTTTTTGTCTCAAGATTCCAGCATCCGCAGTATTTTGCGCTTGTCTTAGGGCTAATCCTTTGATTTGCAATGGACCTGTCAATCAAGCAGTATCGCAAAAATTCAATGGAGCAGAAGGTGATGTTGCGAACAAACGCTAATGGAGCAAGTGAAACTGACATCCTCCTGTCAATCAAAGCACTGCAAAGAGGGTACGGAGCAACTGGGCCTGATGAGAGAAAGCATACTAGTGGGGTGCCACAGGGATCGGTGCTGGGACCCCAGCTATTCAATATATATATTAATGATTTGGATGAAGGAACAAATGTAACATCTCAAAGTTTGCAGATGATACCAAGTTGGGTGGGAGGGTGAACTATGACGAGGATGCAGAAATCCTTCAGAATGATCTGGACAGATTGGTTGAGTGGAATAATCAATGGCAGATGCAGTATAATTTAGATAAATGTGAGGTTATTCACTTTGGAAGCAAAAACAAGAGGACAGATTAATACCTGAATGGCTGTAAATTGGGAGAGGGAAGTGTGCAGCGGGACCTGGGTGTCCTTGTGCACCAGTCACTGAAGGTAAACTTGCAGATGCAGCAGGCGGTGAAGAAGGCAAATGGCATGTTGGCCTTCATTGCGAGAAGTTTTGAGTACAGGAGCAGAGATGTGTTGCCGCAACTATACAGGGCTTTGGTGGGGCCGCACCTACAGTATTGTGTGCAGTTTTGGTCTCCTTTTCTGAGGAAGGATGTTCTTGCTCTCGAGGGAGTGCAGCGAAGGTTTATCAGGCTGATTGCAGGGATGGCGGGACTGATATATGAGGAGAGATTTACTAGGTTAGGGTTGTTTTCGATGGAGTTCAGAAGAATGAGGGGGGATCTCATGGAGATCGCAGTCTGAGGATTCAGGATAGACCATTTAGGACGGAGGTGAGGAGACATTTCTTCACCCAAAGAGTGGTGAGCCTGTGGAATTCATTACCACAGGAAGTAGTTGATGCCAAAACATTGAGTGCATTCAAGAGGCGGCTTGGGGCAAATGGGATCAAAAGTTATGGGGAAAAAGCAGGGTTAGGCTATTGAGTTGGATGATCAGCCATGATCTTAATGAATGGTGGAGCAGGCTCAAAGGGCCAAATGGCCTCCTCCTGCTCCTATCTTCTATGTTCCTATACCCTGAAAAAACTGACAGATCCTTTCTATTAGAGCACTTTAAAAAGATCATTTAACATCTGGAGCTTATGACATTAACCATGAGCAATCCCGACTGTGGAATGGATTGCTGTGGTGATTTTGAAGGCTTCCAGGTGCTCAGGAGGCATCATTTTTAATGTGAGCAGGCCACTTCAAAGGTTTTAAAAGTACAGGGACAATAATGAATTTCTTTACCAGAATGGTGTCTGAAATCACCATCCTGAAAGTGAACACCACTTGTTCCAGGGCAAAAAGGATATGTGCAGCCACTAGACCACCATCCCAGGGGAGATCCCTCCTCCTCCCAATGCCCACCCCCCAGCCCGAGCTCCCCTACCCCCTTGTCCCTTGAGGGGCCCTCTCCCCCACTGCAGCCTGGCAATGCCAGAGGGACATAGGGGCATAGTTGGAGGCTTCAGTTCCCTCCTTGTACTGCCTTGGAGTCTATGGCACCAGGTCCATGCTTGTATGGACCGGGTGTAATCGGTGCTTGCGGGATTTCTGGTTTTGGGGGATGGGGAGAAATGCAGAAGCCCATTGAATCGAGCTTCAAGCCCGCTAATGACATTAAAATTCATTTAAATGACCTGTTATCAGGATCTTGCCCACAATGGGCAGAACCTGATTTGTACAGGTACCCAGTAGGTATCTCGATTTGGCCTCTTGCCCGATTCAATAGGCCATCGGGATTCCTGATTGGGGCAAATGGACCTGGAGAATCCTGGCCATTAACAGAACTGTCATCAACATCAAATAGTAAAAACAAAAGAAATATTTACATTTTGGACAGAGAGGGAGTGCAGCATGCACCTCACTTCACTTGCCCTTGCGTTTTGTGCATATCACTTCAGTCATACTGGTAGGTAAAAAGCTACATGGACAGAAATCAGCGGAGTGTGGCAACACTGTACGTGGGCAACATTCAACAAAATACCTTGTATGTTGCACTCTGTTACCATTCATTTGTGACTGCCTATTCATTTTTTCACTGAGATCCTGGTTTCAGCCCAGTTCAGGAGGAGCCCGTCCCAACGGTATCATTCCTTTCAGTCCCAATGTTGGTATCAATGTTCCATAAAATAGAATCCTGCTTTCCCATACTACTCCTTCAGCTATGTGTTCATATCCCTAACCTGCCTATCCTATCCCAATTGGCAGAGAGCTTGCTTGGGTAATAATCCAGTGATTATAACCCTCAATGTCCTACTCTGTAATTCAGCTCCTGGTTCCTGGTAATCTCTAAACAGGACCTCTTGCCTACTCTTCTCTACATTGCTGGGGCCAAGAGGGATCACGGTGATTGACCTTTCCAATATCCTTTCAAGCTGGTTTGAGATGTTCCTCATTCTGGCACCAGGCGGCCAGCATATCATCTAGGACTCGCAAGCCTGCTTAAAAATGGTGCTAGCCTTCTTCCTATGTATTAAATCTTAATTATTGAACGACCATGTTACTTACTCTTTCCCTTCTCGCTCATTTGGATAGTCTTATGCTCACCATGGTTTGGCTGTATTTCTGGCAATCTTTATCATTATCCTCACAGGTACAAGAACATTGTATTCCGTTGGACAGAATCAGTTTCTGCCAATCCTTGTTTTCTATCTTACTTGGGTTCCCCTTACTGTACACACTGTCAATTGTAACAATCCCATTCATTTCCTGTACCTCCCTATAGGTTTGGCTAAAGTCTGGAACCAATAGTTTAGATACAGATTTCCCTCCCGATACATCTTCAATGTTTACAACCCATGCTGCACCTTGATTACTCTTAGTCCGAGAGATTTGAGACAGAGACATCCCCTGAAGACAGTCTCACTGTCCGCAACCTGCATTACAGACTCAGAAGCAGCTCTGTCTTATCAGAGTCGAGGTTATTTATCTCCATCTTTTCGTCTATTTGATTTATTCTTCAAATGCTAACTTGTTCCAAGCACTAAAACAATGGAAAAACATTGAAATGCCTCTATTGATTGGACTGTTATCTAAAGTTAGCAGAAAGAAGCTTAAGGCTTTGTTCCTGATCCCATCTGGAAAGAAACTCACCAATCAGCTCCTCACAAATCAGCTCCTTCCCATTGTGCAGGTGTCACTGTAAGTATTTTTATCCTCTCTCCTTGACCCTCACCCTTCCCTCCAGGCTCTCCAATTCTTCAAGTGATTTCGCTGGTTACTAAGAACATTATACACATTATATTGTGTGCAAGTATACAGCTACTTTATCTCAAAACCCTTTGAATAATGCTGTTCTTCCCTCCGCATTGACTTAGATACGACACCCTTTTTTAGTTCTCCTCAATTCCTGTTGTGCTGCACAGCTGCCGCTCTGCCTCCTGGATGCCACGCTGTTTTAAATACTTCACATTCCCAATGTGCCGGAGGGAAACGCCTGGGCAATGCCGGGGGCAGGGGCGGTGATTCCATATGAACTTTTGTGCACTGGGGCAGCCTTTAAAAATGGCACCTTGATTTTTGTTTGAAGTTACTGGCAGACTCAAACAGAACCCTCCCACCCTCCCCACACACCCCCAACACACACACCCCAGTCATGAGCCCTGCCCCTTTAAGTTTATTTTGCACTGTGTCCCAAACAATACAACAAAGAAAGCTGCTATTCGAACTGGTGAGACAGGTGAGCCACACAAAACGGCATAGATATTGGAGGGACCAGAAGATCCCACCACCGGCCAGTGGCGATGCCTCAAATTCATAAGTGGAAAATTGGAGGTGAGAATTTATCACTCTCAGGTACAATGCACCGGCCGATCGTCAAATTAGAATCTGCATTCGTTGGTAGTTTGGTATAATTATTTAGCATTTTACTGCCTGCTTCACTGAGGCCTGCTTCAGTTCTTCTGCAATTAGAATCATAGAATCCCTACAGTGCAGAAGGAGGCCATTTGGCCCATCAAGCAAATACTGACCACAATCCAATCCAGGTCCTATCCGCGTAACCCCATGTACTTACCCTGCTAATTCCCCTGACACTAAGGGGCAATTTAATATGACCAACCTAACCCGCGCATCTTTAGAATGTGGGAGGAAACTGGAGCACCCGGAGGAAACGCACGCAGACACGAGGAGAATGTGCAAACTCCACACAGTCACCTGAAGCCGGAATTGTATCCGGGTCCCTGGCGCTGTGAGGTAGCAGCGCTAACCACCGTTATGTGATGCCAATGAACTTAATCACATGTGAAGCACATAGTAACATGCAGACAAGCATGACAATTTTTCTACGTATCTTGTCCTGAGTTATGATATAAGGTAACCGCAATTGCTCAAAGATGGAAGTGTGGGATACTAAAATTTCAGTTAATTTACAGTTCTCCAACAACATAGCACTTGTATTATCAAACAGGAGTAATTCCATGCTTGAAGAATCACAGCTGCATTCTCTACTGAAAAGCAGCATTGATTAAAACAGCAGGTGTTATGTACCATTCAAGCTGTTGTGTAAAGTATGCAAATTGGATCATTGCTAGATTTTAACCTAATTCTTGACAAATGGGTGTTAAAAATCACACAGTAATATTCATGAGAGTGTGATGCCAAAATTGCTGTAAGTGTCTTGAGGTGAATCTTGGCAGGGAACAAGCGTTACAGAAAACTTCTGAGACAAATTAGAGCAGTGCAGAGAAACCCTGTCAAACAGTGGAGGACCTGAAGGAAATGCTACACGTGATGGTAGCACTGGGACGAATCTTTGAGAAATGAGAGTCTTGCAGCAAGTGACAATCATGTCACGGTGAATCCCTCCGAGAAATGATGCCCCTTCAAATAATGAGAACATCAGAGTGGATCCCGACAAGAAATGAATGTGTTATACTGAAGTTCTGGAAATGAGGACATTGCCAAACTGCAATGTAAAACAAATGTGCCATCAAGGATCATGAAAAACTTGTCTAAGCAGAAAAAAAATCATAGCAAATTACTTCAAAAATGAGTGCCAGTGTGTCATAATCAATCTATACTAAAGAATAATTTCTGCATTACACATACGCTACTAGACGCCACAGCAGAATAGCTAATTATTGGGGGGAAAATAAAATAAGATAATTATGGTTGATCCCCGGGAAAATCAGGAATGCCTCGGCTCACTCCCAAGTAAAACAGGAGCATTGTGGCTAATTACTGGGAAAAACAAGAGAGTCGTGGTTAAATCACTGAGAAATGGGCGCTTTGTAACTAACACAGGGAAAAAAGTATTGCACTGAATCATTGAAAGAAATGAGAACAATGTACCTAATTACAGGGAGAAATGAGACCAACAAATCTAATCACTTGAGAACAACATCACGACTAATCATTACGAGAAACAGTGGTATTGTGGCTAATTACAAGGAAAATATCATGAATAATTTCATTAAGAAACCTCTCGTATTGGATATGTTCCAATATGTTGTCTGAATCTGAGCAAGATAGTATATACTCAAGTCATGGTAGAAAGTTATGACTGTACAATAAAAGGTAAATTTACTGTTCCACACTCAAAATGAGAGCTGCACCTCAAGGGAATGCCAGTTGTAGAACTGGGTTATGGTGTTCTCTGTTCCATTATTGCCTTCCTGCTGAAAGTGCAGGATTGATTAATTTACCCATAAATCTCTCTGTGGCAAGCCACTGCAAGTGAGTGTCCAAGCGAATATCTGAGAAACTGGACTGTCCCAATGAATGATGCCAAAGCTCTGCAACATGAGCCCATTTATCACTGTGAAAGCAGTTTGCAATAGTGCCATGGTGGGCCACGCCATTGCTCACCTGAATCCTCCCTCCAATAGGCCATCACACCGATGTCTTTCTAATCACTTGAGAACAACATCACAACTAATCATGATGAGAAACAATGGTATTGTGGCTAATTACTAGGAAAATATCATGAATAATTTCATTAAGAAACCCTCTCATATTGGAGATGTTCCATTATGTTGTCTATGCTACATAAGTGTCGTGAATCTGGTGAACCACACTTGCCTTGGAACTTTTAAAAAAGTTTTTACTCCATCCTTAAAGTTACAAAGACAATGCTCAGAATGGAGTGGGCAAACCAAAATCCAATCCTCACTTGCTCCAAAAACCAAATTCAAAATCCAATGAATCCAATTCAAGGTCCCCTCAAGAGGGACAAACAAGATCCAAGCTGACAAGATAATGCATTGCACCCCATCTTGGGCTTGATCTAACGCTTGATCTTAGCCAAAAGGCTGAGATCCTTGGGGTTCACTTACCTACCTTGCTTAGCACTCCCTGCACATCTTTGGAGTGCAAGAGGAAACTGGAGCACCCAGAGGAAACCCATGCAGACACGAGGAGAACATGCAAACTCTGCACAAACAGGCACCCAAGGCCAGAATCGAACCTGTGTCCTTGGCACTGTGAGGCAGCATGTTAACCACTGTTCCACTCTAGACAAAGCATTGAATGCAAAAGAGTCCAGTCTCCTCATCTAAAGGCAGCACCAGGTACACTAAAGACAGGAGGTTCACCCTCAGGAACTAGGGGCAGCAGGGCCCCATCCACACGGTGAGGTTGAGGCTCCCAGAAACATCGTTCATTGGTGCTTAAATCCTCTGTGGGGTCTCTCAGGTTGCCAAGCATAAGTGCATCCAAGGGGTAACAGGCACTTACTTTGCCAAGGCCCAGAATTCCATATGCATTACGAGAGATCAGGCAAGACAGGACACCAGGGCATTGGACTTTGCAGCAATTTCCGGCTTCCCATAGGTCAGCTTGCCATTGACTGCACTCAACTGCATCCAACAGGTGATCCAGAGAGGGGTCACTAAACTTAGCGGCATCAGTACTCTTTGGCTTTGGGATCAGTCCTGTTGTGCGCAATTGCTCTTTAAATATGGCGGCCGGGTGAGGCAGTGGCCAAGTTATGGTGTGGTGGGTGCACTGGAGGCTGCCCGCCATCATTCTGGCCTGTTTCCCATAAATGAGTATTTAATTAGCTCTGCAGCAGATGGTACTTGGGAAAACCCGCCATGACAGCTGGTGGGAAACCCACCATTTATCAAGCTCGCCGCAGCATTCAGTGCATAAATTGGAAAATTCTGCCAACCGCAATAAAATTGTAGCAGGATAGAAGATTATGGGAAATTCCTGTAAGTGCATAAACTCACATGTAATCCAACAAGGAATACCCACAGTGGATAGTGCTCAGAACGCTGGCTGATTTTTTTCCCTCCATGTAGCAGAAGATTAATTCTAATATTGTACTGATACCTTAACTGAGATCAGCTAACTCATAACTCACCATTGATTTGAGAATGAACGTTGGACCTTCCTACTCATTTATGGCTCATTTATGCACTGGTAGTGCATTGTCAACTCAATCATTGTGGGACTTAGTCATATGTGTTTTAAGGTAAGAACCATGTAATCTATTACATTGTAATAGATCTCCCTTGATGAACTAGGCATGAAAGCCCGAGGTTTGATTTTTAACCATGTTGTTAGCTCAGTACTACAATCAATGCCCGAACATAGGGTTCAAATAGAAACAAGGTTCACCACTAATCACAACACCTGCAAAGTGAGACAATAACAGGAAAACACATCATTGTGAGGCCTTTCACCACGGAATAGTCTGGCACTCTCATATTGCCTCATTTAGGCAAGGTATTAAAAGATTTTTCAAGCAACTATTCAGAGCAAAAAGGGTCTAAATTTCCAATCATAATATAGAGGTTAACTTTTTGAAATGAATTAGTTACGATTGATGTTCTGCTTCGAAACTCTCGGTTTATCTGCTCAAGAAATGAGAGGAGAAATGGCTGAAAACAAGTATAATAAATATAACTTTTGATCACTTTATTAATTTATTATTATAGCTTCCTAAAAGTTCTTTAAAGAGGTATATTTGTACCAATTCTATCTCCTGTGCATCCTCACCATGATGGTCCTTCTTTTGCATTTAAAATAAAATAAAGAGGTTCAGATGGCTCGATTGAGGGTTACAAGTTAGCAAGGAATGAGCTGAAAAAGGGGCTTAGGAGAGCTAGGAGGGTACACGGGAAGTCCTTGGCGGGTCGGATCAAGGAAAACCCCAAGACTTTTTACTCTTATGTGAGGAATAAAAGAATGACCAGGGTGAGGTTAGGGCCAGTCAAGGACAGTAGTGGGAACTTGTGTATGGAGTCAGTAAAGATAGGCGAGGTGATGAATGAATACTTTTCTTCAGTGTTCACCAAGGAGAGGGGCCATGTTTTTGAGGAAGAGAAGGTGTTACAGGCTAATAGGCTGGAGGAAATAGATGTTCGGAGGGAGGATGTCCTGGCAGTTTTGAATAAACTGAAGGTCGATAAGTCCCCTGGGCCTGATGAAATATATCCTAGGATTCTTTGGGAGGCAAGGGATGAGATTGCAGAGCCTTTGGCTTTGATCTTTGGGTCCTCGCTGTCCACGGGGATGGTGCCAGAGGACTGGAGAATGGCAAATGTTGTTCCTCTGTTTAAGAAAGGGAATAGAAATGACCCTGGTAATTATAGACCGGTTAGTCTTACTTTGGTAGTTGGTAAATTGATGGAAAAGGTCCTTAGAGATGGGATTTACGACCATTTAGAAAGATGCGGATTAATCCGGGATAGTCAGCACGGATTCGTGAAGGGCAAGTCGTGCCTCACAAATTTGATAGAATTTTTTGAGGAGGTAACTAAGTGTGTTGATGAAGATAGGGCAGTTGATGTCATATACATGGATTTTAGTAAGGCGTTTGATAAGGTCCCCCATGGTCGGCTTATGATGAAAGTGAGGAGGTGTGGGATAGAGGGAAAGTTGGCCGATTGGATAGGTAACTGGCTGTCTGATCGAAGACAGAGGGTGGTGGTGGATGGAAAATTTTCGGATTGGAGGCAGGTTGCTAGCGGAGTGCCGCAGGGATCAGTGCTTGGTCCTCTGCTCTTTGTGATTTTTATTAATGACTTAGAGGAGGGGGCTGAAGGGTGGATCAGTAAATTTGCTGATGACACCAAGATTGGTGGAGTAGTGGATGAGGTGGAGGGCTGTTGTAGGCTGCAAAGAGACATAGATAGGATGCAAAGCTGGGCTGAAAAATGGCAAATGGAGTTTAACCCTGATAAATGTGAGGTGATTCATTTTGGTAGGACTAATTTAAATGTGGATTACAGGGTCAAAGGTAGGGTTCTGAAGAATGTGGAGGAACAGAGAGATCTTGGGGTCCATATCCACAGATCTCTAAAGGTTGCCACTCAAGTGGATAGAGTTGTGAAGAAGGCCTATAGTGTGTTAGCTTTTATTAACAGGGGGTTGGAGTTTAAGAGCTGTGGGGTTATGCTGCAACTGTACAGGACCTTGGTGAGACCACATTTGGAATATTGTGTGCAGTTCTGGTCACCTCACTATAAGAAGGATGTGGAAGCGCTGGAAAGAGTGCAGAGGAGATTTACCAGGATGCTGCCTGGTTTGGAGGGTAGGTCTTATGAGGAAAGGTTGAGGGAGCTAGGGCTGTTCTCTCTGGAGCGGAGGAGGCTGAGGGGAGACTTAATAGAGGTTTATAAAATGATGAAGGGGATAGATAGAGTGAACGTTCAAAGAACAATTTCCTCGGGTGGATAACTATAGGGTTCGTGGTGGGAGATACAGGAAGGATATCAGAGGTAGGTTCTTTACGCAGAGAGTGGTTGGGGTGTGGAATGGACTGCCTGCAGTGATAGTGGAGTCAGACACTTTAGGAACATTTAAGCGGTTATTGGATAGGCACATGGAGCACACCAGGATGATAGGGAGTGGGATAGCTTGATCTTGGTTTCAGATAAAGCTCGGCACAACATCGTGGGCCGAAGGGCCTGTTCTGTGCTGTACTGTTCTATGTTCTAAGATAAACACCAATTTAGCAATGCAAGCACATGCTTAATATTTCTGGTATCAACCTGATTAAAATGTGGTCATTTTTTACATTGCCACTCTAAGCTTCAGTTTCATAATCTGAAGCATGTGATTTGGATTACTATTTTCACAAATAAATTATTTTTCCTATTGGCAAACCTCCGTAAGAACATTTTGCAATGCAACTCATTGTTAAAAATGAAATACCATTATTATATTGTCAAGCCCCATGTAATGATATTTTAGAACTCAGCAATCAGTGACACTTTGGTTTAAGCTTACAATTATTCATCGTATGGAAGCCTGTATTATTCAGCCAACCTGAAGTTACATTTCTCCTCGAGCAGCTTCTCTTTCTGCCTTTTAAGCTACGGTCTGAATTTCACTCCAATTGTCACAGCAAGGGACTAGCTTACAGAAGCCGATCCCCTTGAGGTTGTAACTTCGCTGGGTAAAGAACCACCTGGCCTCTAAATTCCCAGGGGGCGGGGGGGGTGGCAATACCAGTAACTCACCCGCCAACCTTGTAGGAGTAGTACATTAGAAGCATAAGCAAACTGTGCTTGTTCTTGTAATTAGCTGCCACAAAAGATAGTCACGTCATTAAGAACTAGATACAAAAAGAGAGAATTCATTTGAATGTTGTTTGAAGTGGGGTTGTAGAAAGAGGGTGTCTGACACATGTGCATTCTTTAAACAAGAATTAGGCCAAATACAATAAGTTCGGAGGGGAAGTGAAGAGGCAAATAAGACTGACAAAAGCTAAGTATGCGGATAGAATGGAATTATCAGAATAGGCAACTCAACAATCTGCATGTAAATATTAAGCAGGCTGTAGGTGGTGGGGTGGAATATTTTAGGGACAAAGAAGGGGGGTGATTCTCTGACATCGCTGCACCATAAGTAGATGGTGCCAGTCCTGGAGAATAGCGTGCGGGCCTAAAAATCCGTTTCGCACCTGGCGCCAAACAGTTTGCGAGTCTCCCAGTCCCTTCCTAATGGGGTGAACTGGATCATGCCTTGAGGCCAATAAGCACATTTAAAGTAGCATTTACGTATGTATAGCTCATTCAAACCCCAGTGCACGGAAGACTCCGGCCTTCGAGCACGACACAATGATGTTGAGAATCACTACTGGTCAGGCTGGGGGGCTCGAAGGCCATTGAAGCCCCTGGGTGGTCAGGATCATGGCCGGGTGATGCCCATTGGGCAGTGCCTACATGCCATTGCCCAACTGGCACACTGGTGGTGCCCAACAGTGGCCACCGTACAGCCCGGCAGTGGCAGCTGGGTACCGCCAGTGTGGCGGGATAGTGCCAAGGGGATTAGGGGCTATAACGGCAGGGTAGGGGGTGCTGATGGGGGGGAGGGGTCATGCATGGGTGGATTATGAAGGCGTTCTTGTTGAGGGGGCATGTTGGGGTCAGGCAGGGGGACCCATTGGGAGAGCCCCGATGCGCCGATGCGAGCGACCCATGTCGAGAAGGGGGAACATGCCGCCAATGAGGGGAGGGGTTCCAAAGTCCATTGGGAGAGGTAGGGGGGTCTCCCAGTGCACTCTGAGATCGGGGTGCCCTTGCGAAAGGGTGCCCCAAATGCTTTAAAGCTTGGCTCACTGGCATGTTTCAGACCAACCCCCCCACATCCCGCCCCATACCCAAGCAAACTCCCGACTCTCCAAAACAGTGACTGAGTGACCGAATGTGGGAGGATTGCGATGCGGAGCTCATCTGAGAGATCAGCACAGATCACTCTATTGTTCTCGCCGTTATGATACTTAGAAATGTTTTTGGGAGAATTCCGCGAAATGTTTACTAAAGAAGAGAATGCCGTTGTATTAACTGTTGAAGTATCTGTAGAAGTGGAATTTCCAATGATGCAGCAAATGACTGCAGCATGGAGGTTGGCCCCCAACACCTTGCTGAGGGAGGCCATCTGAGCTCAAGGCTCCATGTCACAGGGAGAGGCCTAGCAGCAGCAAATGATGCCCCCATATCCCTTACGCTGCCGCTGGAGAAATTTCCCCTCCAGTCTTGGGGTTGGCCCTCATAAACATTTATTTAATTCTCACTCTCCGAGCGTGCCTTTGTGACCGCCTTGCTCCAGACTTCCCAGCCTTCTGATTGGACCAGCATCATGGAAGGCCTGACCACCATTTTTAGTTGACTGCCTTTCCTGGCTCTTAATTGCCTCCTTCTGACCATATCACAGCCTTGCATCCAGCTAAACTGTGCTGACTATTCAAAAACTAGTCCGATGACAGGACCCCCCAACGATTCAGCACAAATCACTGCATTCCTACAAGTAGAGAGAGCTTGACCATGCAGAGTTCCAAGTTCATTTCTGCACATGCTGCCAATTGATGACAGGGGAAAAGTAACTTCTGGTTTTTGAAGGACCTTGGCAGAAGCCTTGGAAAGCGAGAGAATTTTTGAGGAGTGGGGAAGAGGGAAGAATTATGTGGTCAGTTGACCTTTATTTACTGAAATTCTGAGCCATCAGTAGTGCTCTCCTATTGTTACCAGCTGGCTGTTCTGGTCCACTTTTCCACCTAGTATATGCTCCTCATGCTGTGGGAATGCCCAAGTAAGATCTTCTGTGACTCTAGACCTTGCATGTGAGTGCATGTGTGCAAGGAAGCAATAACTTTGGTAAGACTTCCAACCTAGCCTGTTGCATGTTTTCATCCTCTTTAGAACACAAAATAAATTCTCATTGCAACGAGTGCAAAGCAATACTTTGAGCACAGCTGGTTAAAATTGGCAGTAAAGATACTGTGCAATCAACCTTCAGCAGTAGCACACAAAATAGATCTTCATCTTGGTACCCACCTCAGGAGCAACTTGGAGCAGCTCCTATGCTTATAGATGTAGTGGCTCTAATTATACAGGATAGGCTTGTAGAAATAGAGGGCAATGGGTGAGGAGTTAGCCATACCCCTGACCACAATTCGTTGTGGAAGAAGCTTTGAATGGGTCTTGATGTTCTTTTGTGGGGAATGTAGCTGCAGTTGTTTTGTGACAATTTTGAGGCAATTATTTCTAAGATCACATTAAGTTCTATTTACCATCCAAAATCCTCCCTTAGCCTACATTTTTTCAGTCTGGTTGGTAAACACAACAGACAAGTGAATGGCACAATGAATCTAACGTTGATTAGATCTGCGCCTGATAACTAATTAATTTGGGACTTTTAACAGTATGCAGTAATCAGTTCCCACCCAACTAAACATGACTATGAGGATCATAGAATAATAGAATCAAAGCGTCCCTACTGTGCAGAAGGAGGCCATTCAGCCCATCGAGCCTACACTGACAACAATCCCATCCAGGCCCTATCCCCTAGCTGTCCAGCAGTCACCCTTATTTTCTGACTGACACAAAATCATCTGGAGAATTTATAGACATCTAGGGAGTGGTGTCTTCTGTGATGTGTAGTTTCCTACTTCTAATTGTAAATGAACATGAAAGCAAATTAGTCATTGCAATGGTATGTCTGATGTACTCAAAATTCACCCTGATGTCCAACTTGGTAGATGCCCAGCTGTATATTTTGAGTTGGCTGTTCCTATCTGTACCTCTCTAAAAGCTCCCATTTTGACCACCATACTCCTAAAATTACAGGTCACTGAATCATTGAATCCCTACAGTGCAGAAGGAGGTCATTCGGCTCATCGAGTCTGCACCAACTCTCCGAAAGAGCATCTTACCCAGGCCTAGCCCATGCCCTATCCCTGCAACACCACACATTCACCCCACTAATTCCCCAAATCCCCTACACATCTTGCAACACTAAGTGACAATTTAGCACGGCCAATCCACCTAACCTGCACGTTTGGACTGTGGGAGGAAACCGGAGCACCCGGAGGAAACCCACACAGACACGGGGAGAACATGCAAACTCCCCAATGTCGCCCACAAGCCTGGTCCCTGGTGCTGTGAGGCAGCAGTGCTAACCACTGTGCCACTGTGCTGCCCTAGTTTAAAATGCTCATTTAAGCTGAAGAATTATAACTGTATCCATTACAAAATGATCAATTGATTTGTTCTGTGCACTTGAGTATTTGCTGTAAAATTGAACAGTGTTCCGGCAATACTCACTTTTCCACAGTTAACAAAACCTCATTCAACTGTAAATCAGACTGGAACTCTGTGATCCAAATATAATCTTATCAAACATTTTACATCCATATATCAGAGAGCACATTTAAATGAAGAATCTTGCTCCAACAATAAACAATTCCACAATTATTCGTAATTTTAAATATTGAGTTCACCAATTATTGTCAGCCTGTTGAATAATTTAGTTGGGGAGCAGGCCATTCAAATTATATTCATTTGCATATAAACACCTTATGAAAGCTATTTTTGATTTCTATTGTAGTTTAGACATTGACAATTTTGCATTCATTCAATTGTAAAACAAACATGCGAGTTGAGGATTCTATATTAAAAATTATTTTCAAATGCACGTTACAGCAGCCAAGAGCAAAGGACAGAGGACGTGGAATTTTAGACATGAAGACTTCCCTGACGTAGGCAGAGTCATTCATTTATCACAGAAATGTCAAAGGTCAGGCTACATTTTGCTACGTGATTTTAAAAAAAAACTACAGAACCAAGACTGGTCACACAAAATCAGAGGCATTAAAGCTAATAAATGACTGAAAGTGGAATTTGATGCATAACGCAGTGAAATGCACGAGCGAGATAAACACTTTCCCAGTCCATTTCTGAAATGTTCTGCAGATGGCATTGCAGCCCTGCATTTGTAGCAGTGAGTGTTGACCCTTCAAAACATGAAACTCAGGTAGATTTCCAGTCACACATCTATTAGCACGTTCAGATTTATAAGGGACCTTCCGCACCATACTAAAACCAACTTTAATCATGGGATTTAGGCAGCAAATATCATAGGTTGAGAAATGTCCCGTGATTCCATGCATTTCCAAATGTCAGGAAAATAATTTTGGAACTGCTATTTGTTTGTAAGTATTGGTAATTTTTGGAAACTACGTTAGATATTCTTAGAAAAATGCTTGGTCAAAAAGGAGTGTCTTATGGGAAGAGAAAGTGTTGGAGAGACAGAATGCTAAGGAAAGAAATTCCAGTTTAGGTGCAGGGCAGTTGAAGACATGGTTATCATTGGCAGTAATGCAAAACAGACCAGAGGTGGAAGAACCCAAACTATTGAAGGGTTGTAAAGTCAGTTATAGAGATAGCAGGAGACAAAATCCTGGAGAGATTGAACACAAGGATTAAAAGTTTAGGTGTTGCTGCATCAGGGACCAACGTAGGCCAACAAGCACAGGAATGACATATGCACAAGATCTGGTATGGTGTGGGAAACCAGCAGCAGGAGATTAGATGGGCTTAAGTTCTTGAGGTGTAGATGATGGGACCTAGGGAGGGGAACATTGGTGCGGTATGGAAGTAAGGAAAGCATACGTGAAGGTTTCGAAATAGATACACGGAGACAGATGGAGATGGTCAATATTACAGAAGTGGAAACAGGCCATCTTGGTGATGGAGAGAATTTGGAAGTGAAGGCTCAACTCAGGCTGAAGTGGAACAGCGAGATTGGATACAGCGGCCAGGGAGGGGAGTGTTTGTGGCAGATACCAAAGACAATGGCTAGGATTTTCTGGCCCCGTCGTGATGGGACCTGCCGCTCGATATTCAGTGTCCATTGACTTTCAGTGGGACCAGGTAATCCTGCCCAATGTTTTCAGTCCTTCCAACGCATAATCATGAGAAATTTCTGATCATCCAGTATTGGATGTTGGACCAGCAGTCTGACAACACAAAGGCAGTAGAAGAATCCAGGGAGATGGTGCTGAGTTGGAATTGGATGTAATGCTGTGATTTCAGATGATACGGCTGAGGGAAAGTATGCGGATAAGAAAAATGTTAACATTTCTATTTCCAATTCAGATCCATAGCAATCAACCTTTTGTGGGAAAAGTAGAAATTCTAATAAATTGAAGGAGCAGACAAGCAAGCTTTGTATTTGATGTGCTCGCTCTGATCCCCATTTATTTATATGAACAAAGTCCAAGTATTTTTAAAATGTGTTGGACAGATTCCCATTATCTGTTCTCGAAAGAACTCAATTCTC
This sequence comes from Mustelus asterias, assembly GCF_964213995.1. Lineage (NCBI taxonomy): Eukaryota > Metazoa > Chordata > Chondrichthyes > Carcharhiniformes > Triakidae > Mustelus > Mustelus asterias. The sequence goes on from NC_135803.1 coordinate 42,542,843, forward strand.
CAAATAAATGACAGAAGACTTGCCACGCTGGTCTATTGGCATGATGAGCCGGTAAGGTAGGGCGAGAGGCGAGAAATCAGGTTCACACCCAGTTTCTCACCTCTCCCAGTCGTACCGGCACTGTTTTGCCAGTGAAATCAGCTACGCACCCAGAAAGGGCACAAAGCTGATTTCAATATTAATACAGTAAGAAGTATTAAGTAAGAACAACACCAGGTTAAAGTCCAACAGGTTTATTTGGTAGCAAATACCATAAGCTTTCGGAGCGCTGCTCCTTCGTCAGATGGAGTGGAAATGTGCTCTCAAACAGTGCACAGCGACACAACATCAAGTTACAGAATACTGATTAGAATGCGAATCCCTAAAGCCAGCCAGGTCTTAAAGGTACAGACAATGTGGGTGGAGGGAGCATTAAACACAGGTTAAAGAGATGTGTATTGTCTCCAGACAGAACAGCTGGTGAGATTCTGCAAGCCCAGGGGGCAAGCTGTGGGGGTTACTGATAATGTGACATAAATCCAACATCCCGGTTTAGGCCGTCCTCATGTGTGCGGAACTTGGCTATCAGTTTCTGCTCAGCGACTCTGCGCTGTCGTGTGTCGTGAAGGCCGCCTTGGAGAACGCTTACCTGAAGATCCAAGGCTGAATGCCCGTGACTGCTGAAGTGCTCCCCCACAGGAAGAGAACAGTCTTGCCTGGTGATTGTCGAGCGGTGTTCATTCATCCGTTGTCGTAGCGTCTGCATGGTTTCCCCAATGTACCATGCCTCGGGACATCCTTTCCTACAGCGTATCAGGTAGACAACGTTGGCCGAGTTGCAAGAGTATGTACCGTGTACCTGGTAGATGGTGTTCTCACGTGAGATGATGGCATCCGTGTTGATGATCCGGCATGTCTTGCAGAGGTTGCTGTGGCAGGGTTGTGTGGTGTCATGGTCACTGTTCTCCTGAAGGCTGGGCAGTTTGCTGCGGACAATGGTCTGTTTGAGGTTGCGTGGTTGTTTGAAGGCAAGAAGTGGGGGCGTGGGGATGGCCTTGGCGAGATGTTCGTCTTCATCAATGACATGTTGAAGGCTCCGGAGGAGATGCCGTAGCTTCTCCGCTCCGGGGAAGTACTGGACGACGAAGGGTACTCTGTCCACCGTGTCACGTGTTTGTCTTCTGAGGAGGTCGGTGCGGTTTTTCGCTGTGGCGCGTCGGAACTGTTGATCGATGAGTCGAGCGCCATATCCTGTTCTTATGAGGGCATCTTTCAGCGTCTGGAGGTGTCTGTTGCAATCCTCCTCATCCGAGCAGATCCTGAGTATTCGGAGGGCTTGTCCGTAGGGGATGGCTTCTTTTACGTGTTTAGGGTGGAAGCTGGAGAAGTGGAGCATCATGAGGTTATCCGTGGGCTTGCGGTACAGTGAGGTGCTGAGGCGACCGTCCTTAATGGAGATGCGTGTGTCCAAGAATGCAACCGATTCCGGAGAGTAGTCCATGGTGAGTCTGATGGTGGGATGGAACTTGTTGATGTCATCATATAGTTGTTTCAGCGATTGCTCACCATGACTCCAAAGGAAGAAAATGTCATCGATGTATCTAGTGTATAGCATCGGTTGAAGGTCCTGTGCGGTGAAGAAGTCTTGTTCGAACCTGTGCATGAAGATGTTGGCATATTGAGGTGCGAACTTTGTCCCCATGGCTGTTCCGTGTGTCTGGATGAAGAACTGGTTGTTGAAGGTGAAGATATTGTGATCCAGGATGAAGCAGATGAGTTGTAAAATTGCATCTGGAAACTGGCAGTTGACGGCATTGAGTACTGAGGCCGTTGGAGCAGCACGCTCCGAAAGCTTATGGTATTTGCTACCAAATAAACCTGTTGGACTTTAACCTGGTGTTGTGAGACTTCTTACTGTGCTTACCCCAGTCCAACGCAGGCATTTCCACATCATTCCTTCAAGTATCCCACTTATGTAAGATTGATTATCAGCCCCAACCAGAAAAAGGTACAGATCTCGATAGAACAAATTCAATGAATCAGCAAGATTCAAGATTCAAGGTACCTACTCTTGCAACTCGGCCAACATTATCTACCTGATACGCTGCAGGAAAGGATGTCCCGAGGCATGGTACATTGGGGAAACCATGCAGACGCTATGACAACGGATGAATGAACACTGCTCGACAATCACCAGGCAAGACTGTTCTCTTCCTGTGGGGGAGCACTTCAGCAGTCACGGGCATTCAGCCTTGGATCTTCAGGTAAGTGTTCTCCAAGGTGGCCTTCACGACACACGACAGCGCAGAGTCGCTGTGCAGAAACTGATAGCCAAGTTCCGCACACATGAGGACGGCCTAAACCGGGATGTTGGATTTATGTCACATTATCAGTAACCCCACAGCTTGCCCCCTGGACTTGCAAAATCTCACTAGCTGTTCTGTCTGGAGACAATACACATCTCTTTAACCTGTGTTTAATGTTCCCTCCACCCACATTGTCTGTACCTTTAAGACCTGGCTGGCTTTAGGGATTCGCATTCTGATCAATATTCTGTAACTTGATGTTGTGTCGCTGTGCACTGTTTGAGAGCACATTTCCACTCCATCTGACGAAGGAGCAGCGCTCCGAAAGCTTATGGTATTTGCTACCAAATAAACCTGTTGGGCTTTAACCTGGTGTTGTGAGACTTCTTACTGTGTTCACCCCAGTCCTACGCCAGCATCTCCACTTCAATATTAATGACATCATTTAAGTGTTATTAGTGAGTCCTGGACGCTATCGTCTGGGCTCACTTGCCCTTACCTGCTCGCCGGTCGAGATCTTCACTGGCGAGAATTGCAGCTAGTCTCAACAATGGAAACCGGACCTGATGGCTTCGCTGGTGGGACTGGAGACCATTGCAACCCCCTGGATGGTCGGGGTCAGGGGCAGACAATGTCCAGGGTCCACCTCCGCACCCCCCCCCCCACGCCCCCTACACAGACTGGGTTTTCCGGCCGCTGGTGGGATCTTCCAGTCCTGCTGATGTCAATGACTCCGACTCTTATACCGACCGCACCACCACAGAACCCATCATAGAGAGTCACCTTTGGCAGGACTGGAGGATCCTGCCAGCAGGAAGGGTGGGAAATTCCACCCAGTGTTTTTCTAATATAACCTTGGCTAACAATTGCCAATTGCTGGTACAAGCTAAGAATTGAAGCTTACTCACGCTTCCAAAGATATGTTAGAATAGGTGATTATGTAGCTAGGTAACATGTGATGTCCAATAGGCACACTGGTGTTCAAATCTCCTTCATATAGAACTTTCCGCACAGATGTCTGGGGAACAATGTCCAATACAGCCCAGCACCTACAAGAAAAAGGTAATTAACATTTTGTTAATCCAAAGGTCTTTAATTTTACCACAATCATTCCAATCACAACTGTGAAGACCCCCTGATTTAGGCTATCTGTGCTTTTGCCTCCTGTTGCTTCCTGACTTTAGTGACTGACCATTTTGCATATCAGGTGTTATCAGAAAAGCCCACGGCCACTTTGAGTGAAGTGGCTGAATTGGAAAGCGAAAGGGGAAGAGAAGGAGAGGAGAGTGAACGGAATAGAGTGAGGAGCATACAGAGAGAGGATTGAGACACAGGAAAGAGGTAGAGAGACTGGCGTAAGAGAAGAGTTTGACAGAGTGAAGGGAGCATTGAGAGAAAGTCTGTTTGACTGAGAGTTGTATTGCGTAAGAGATAGCAAAGGTAGTTGAGAGAGTGAGAAAGATATGTGTGGCAGAAGACAATGCATGAAGGAAAACAGAGAGTGAGTGGGAAGGGGGATGAGAGATAGCAGAAGAGTGTTGAGTGAGAGGGTGCAAGTGAGTGAGTGTTTTTGGCCTGTTAAGGAGGTTCTGATGAAGTGAACGGGCCGGACTACCTGTCATTCACACAGAGGTTACCATTGAGGAGTTGCTGAGAAATGAGATTGGTCAGAAACCTGTCACCCAGAGTAACCTGAATCTCAATGAGAAAGAGTAATGTTTGGTCGGAGGTCTCAGGGAACAAGAGGGGAGATTCTAAAAATAATGGAGGAAAACATTGGAGAAATTTATGAGAATTTAAATTCAGTTGAGAAGATTCAAGTTGCATAAACAAATGGAGTAAATGGCGGGCTGACATTTCTGAAAATGAGGGATTACATTACAGGTCAGCGCATTCAAACACAACATGACCAATGCTAGCTGCTGAATAATTCCCAACTGATTTAAATTGGTTGTTTTGTATATTCCAGGACATTTCTACTGAATTACCATTCTCCCAGCACTGCAGAACCTCAGGAATATTCGCAGACTCAAAAACGACTTTCATTTCTGCAGCACCAGTCACATAGTAACATGTCCAAAGGCATTTCACTCAAGCGTACTCAAATAAAATTGAACACCAAGTCGCATACAAAGACATTAGTAGAGACAACCAAAAGATTAATAAAAGAGGGAGAGTTTAAGATATGCTTTGCAGGAGGGGAGAGAGATAGAGAGAAGAAAAGATTTGAGGTATGAACTCTAGAGTTTGAGACTAGCCAGTTAAAACACACAAATGCCAATGGTGGAGCAATGAAAAGTCAGGAAGTGCAAGAGACCAGAATTATCAAACAAATCTTGGTATTTTACTCGAGGAACACATTTGTAACCCAAAGGCTGAATTGCAATGTTATTTTACTCAAGAAATTAAATATAGATAAAGTAACCACGTTGAAAACATGCAAACATGTACAAATCACAAATAAATTCAGCCGTTAACGGGGAAATGGTGGACGGGATATTAAAGAAAGGGTAATGTTGAATTAAAGTTAGAGTAAACTTACAAACCAATGTAGCGTTCCTACATTACAGGCCCTGAGAAGTTGCATCATTTACATACTTCCTCAAGGACCCGAGCCATGCTTTCATCGGTGCCTTTCTGTCCTGCATCTCACAGGGTTAAATTTAGTTAAATTTCAGAGTTGCCTTGATTGCTCTGGGCTTGGTGGGGGGAACAGGTTTTGAAATTGGGGACATTGCATTAGGGATTTTCTGGACTTAACGCAATTATGAACTCTTGTTTGAAGGGTTTCAAGCTTTATGACATGACTGGTACAAAGAGCCCAAGAGGAGTGGTGCAAAGATTCTGGATGGTTATAGGAGGTTATAAGAACAGGGAAGGGTGTGACTGTGAAAATGAGCAACAGTCAGGAGTTTTAAATGAATCAAGTGTTCCACGGGCGGCACGGTAGCATAGTGGTTAGCACTGCTGCTTCACAGCTCCAGGGACCTGGGTTCGATTCCCAGCTTGGGTCACTGTCTGTGTGGAGTTTGCATATTCTCCTTGTGTCTGCGTGGGTTTCCTCCAGGTGCTCCGGTTTCCTCCCACAGTCCAAAGATGTGCGGGTTGGGTTGATTGGCCATGCTAAAAAAATTGCCCCTTAGTGTCCTGAGATGCATAGGTTAGAGGGATTAGAGGGTAAATGTGTAGGGATATGGGAGTAGGGCCTGGGTGGGATTGTGGTCGGTGCAGACTCGATGGGCCGAATGGCCTCTTTCTGCACTGTAGGGTTTCTATGATTCTATAAGTAAAGCAAATAATAAATATATGAAATGACTAATTTTGTACAGAAATTAAAACTTTTATCATGTGCTGTGGAATTTGTAATTTGGGAAAGGGGAGGGGCTCAGAAACAAAAAGGTAGAGAAATCTGTAGAGAAATTCTTGTTCTCCAGCTAACTCCACAGCCAGGATTTATGAGGGACTGTTCTGGGAGAGGTGGAGAGGGTGGCAAGTCTGGCTGGCATTTTAAAATGCCACTGGCATTTTTGGTGAGGGAGGTGGTCGACAGCCCTCTTGCCCAATGGCTGATTGAAGCCCTCAAGCAGCCAATTAAGGTTACTTAAGGGCTTCTTTCCACTGGCATTTCACCAGTGTCAGGGGTCCTTTGTCAGTCCAAAGACTGCCGATATACCCTGGTGGGCTTGTGGGCTCCGTGGAGGGGTGTGGAATGGTCATCTCATTGGGAACACTGTGTCCCACGGGGGAGCCCTCGGCGATGTGCCAACATCACTAAAACACCACCTTATTGTCACCCAAATCACAGCCTCACTGGTACCTGCCTGACTGGTCCTGGGAACCACAAGGACATTCAACAAAGAACAAAGAAAATTACAGCACAGGAACAGGTTCTTTGGCCCTCCAAGCCTGCACTAACCATGCTGCCCGACTTAACTAAAACCCCCCTACCATTCCGGGGACCATATCCCTCTATTCCCATCCTATTCATGCACTTGTCAAGACGCCCCTTAAAAGTCACTACTGTATCCGCTTCCACTACCTCCCCCGGCAACGAGTTCCAGGCACCCACTACTCTCTGTGTAAAAAATCTGCCTCGTACATCTCTTTTAAACCTTGCCCCTCGCACCTTAAACCTATGCCTCCTAGTAATTGACTCTTCCACCTGGGAAAAAGCTTCTGACTATCCACTCTGTCCATGCCTCTCATAATCTTGTAGACTTCTATCAGGTCTCCCCTCAACCTCCATCGTTCCAGTGAGAACAAACCAAGTTTCTCCAATCTCTCCACATAGATAATGCCCTCCATACCAGGCAACATTCTGGTAAATCTTTTCTGTACCCTCTCCAAAGCCTCTACATCCTTCTGGTAGTGTGACGACCAGAATTGAACACTATATTCCAAGTGTGGCCTAACTAAGGTTCTATAAAGCTGCAACATGACTTGCCAAGTTTTAAACTCAATGCCCCGGCCGATGAAGGCAAGCATGCCTTCTTGACTACCTTCTCCACCTGCATTGCCACTTTCAGTGACCTGTGTACCTGTACACCCAGATCCCTCTGACTATCAATATTCTTAAGGGTTCTGCTATTTACTGTATATTTCCTATCTGTATGAGACCTTCCAAAATGCATTACCTCACATTTGTCCGGATTAAACTCCATCTGCTATCTCTCCGTCCAAGTCTCCAATTGATCTATATCCTGCTGTATCCTCTGATGGTTCTCATCGCTATCCACAAATCCACCAAACTTTGTGTCGTCCGCAAACTTACTAATCAATCCAGTTATATTTTCCTCCAAATCATTTATATATATTACAAACAGCAAAGGTCCCAGCACTGACCCCTGAGGAACACCACTTGTCACAGCCCTCCATTCGGAAACGCATCCTTCCACTGCTGCCCTCTGTCTTCCTTGACCGAGCCAGTTTTGTATCCACCTTGCCAGCTCACCTCTGATCCCATGTGACTTCACCTTCTGCACCAGTCTGCCATGAGGGACCTTGTCAAAGGCCTTACTGAAGTCCATGTGGACAACATCCACTGCCCTACCATCATCAATCATCTTTGTCACTTCCTCAAAAAACTCGATCAAGTTCATGAGACACGATCTTCCCTTTACAATACCATGTTGCCTCTCACTAATACGTCCACTTATTTCCAAGTGGGAATAAATCCTGTCTCGAAGGATCCTCTCCAATAATTTCCCTACCACTGATGTAAGGCTCACCGGCCTGTAATTACCTGGATTATTCTTGCTACCCTTCTTAAACAAAGAAACAACATTGGCTATTCTCCAATCCTCTGGGACCTGCCCTGTAGCCAGTGTGGGTACAAAGAATACTGTCAAGGCCCCAGCAATTTCCTCCCTTGCCTCTCTCAGTATTCTGGGGTATATCCCATCAGGCCCTGGGGACTTGTCTACCTCAATGTTTCTCAAGAACCCCAATACCTCCTCCTTTTTGATCTATCTACACATCCTTTCCCAGACTCATCATCCACCAAGTCCTTCTCTTTGGTGAATACCGATGCAAAGTACTCATTTAATACCTCACCCATTTCCTCTGGCTCCACGCATAGATTCCCTCCCTTGTTCTTGAGTGGGCCAACCCTCTCCGTGGCTACCCTCTTGCTCTTTATATATGTATAAAAAGCCTTGGGATTTTCCTTAATCCTGTTGGCCAATGCTTTTTCATGACCCCTTTTAGCCCTTCTTACTCCTTGCTTAAGTTTCTTTCCACTTTCCTTGTATTCATTCCCATCCTACGGCCTGCTCCATGAAGCTACTCCTGCCTGGCTTCAGCCAGAATTCCCGATTGGCTGGCAGTTCTTGGGGGGGGGGGGGGGGGGGGGGGGGGTGGGACGTTGTCCGTTAAAGGGTTGAGAGCCCCATGCCAGGCAGTTAATTGCCTGATGCAAGTAGAATTGGGTCAGGCTTCAACAACTGATGGGTGCCAGGCATGCTGGAGTGCATCACCAACACCACAAACCACACCATTAAGGTTTCTTTAAAGTTTTTGGTTTGTTTAGGGTGGGTGACGGCACAGATGGCCAGAAGAGCAGGAAGTGCAAGCCGAGGACTTTTCAGAAAGGGAAGTTTGTTCTGGCCAGGAATTATACTCCTGAAGAGAAGCGGATACCGCAACCATTTCTGCACAAACGGGACCTTTGTCCTAAACAGTACAGACCAGAGATGGGCTGGGTTGGAGGCTACATGCTGAGCAGTTAGTCGTAGCATTGCATCAGAGGTGGAAAGCCCCACAAACGACAGAACCGTCACGTTGGCCCCAGTGGGGTTGCCCGAGCCTCATATTTTAGAGTCAGAGTCAGTCACCCCAATGGAGGAGGCAGCATCAGTGGCACCAGCCACCTGCGGTCCGTCGGAGAAGGACCCTCATGGTGAACAGCAGAATCTTCCAGTATCCCGGGAGACTACTCTAGAAGATGTTCCTGAAATGAAGAAACAGCCTCTGCGAAACCGCCATCCCCCTGATAGATTCATTATGTCCATGTGAACTGTCTGAAGGGACTTTACATTGGGAACTGTGGTACTTTGCAACGCTCTGTATAAATATTGTATGTGTATGTTTCTTCCTTTCTTCCTATGTAGATGTTTTCGGTTGGGGAAGTTTTGGATTAAAGGAGGAGGGGTGTGATATATGTATATATTGTATGTTGGAGTTTGGAGTGCACATCAGATGACCACTGAGCAATTGGTCCTTCTCAGTGTGGGACCCAGTTGGGCAGCCTGAGTTCTGACTGTGAACAGTGCACACCTCGAATAAAGAGCTCCCAATATTCAAGTTACCAAGTCTACCTCATGTTTCTCAGACTACGAGTAGGCTGACAACACGAATACCCATCTTTGCAATTGAGTTACCGCCATGGACAATATCCCAGCGTGTGGTCCTAAGATGGATGTCAAAGACCTATGATCTGCCAGAAGTACAAAATGCCTGCCATATAGGAAGTGAAAAAAATGTGACGCCAAAGACAATACCCAAGCCTTCTTTTTCCACCTGAGCATCCTTTTCTTCAGCCTTCGTCAATGATCTTGAAGCAAATGCAATAGGCCTTTCTCTCCATTTGGCATAATATGGGGCAGGACAGCCCCAACTCCATAAAGTGAGGCATCACATGCAAGCTGCAGCGGTAACTTTAGGTTGAAATGAAATAACATTTCTGACCTCTTTAAAGCCTGCTTTGCTACCAGCTAGGCCTCCTCACTTTCTTTTGTCCACTTCCACGGCTGCCCTTTTTTCAGCAACCGATGCATCGTTTCAAAACCACTGCCAGATCCAGAACAAATTTGCCATAGTAATTAATATGTCCCAAAAACGACCTCAATTGGGATATATTTTCTGGGTAGCCTGTGGTGGAGCTCTGTCGCCAACACAATGGTGCCTAATCAGGGCCTCAATTGTTTAAATTAAATTGGCCACCTCTGTGGAGCAGGCAACTAATCCACATTTCCAGCTCACTCCTGGGAAACTTTTCTGACGGTGGAAATGCATCAGGAAACTGTCGCATTGTGGCTCCCCAACTATTTCCCACCACAACACCTCCAACCACATCCACGAGACTGGGTAAACTCTGCCAGTGCAGAACAAGAAAGCAACACTGCTTTTGTTAAGATGAAAATTTGCTGTCATTATCACGAAAGAGGTAGTGTTGGGCAAATTAATGGGGCTAAAGGTAGACAAGTCTCCTGGTCCTGATGGAATGCATCCCAGGGTACTAAAAGAGATGGCAGGAAAATAGCAAATGCACTAGTGGTAATTTACCAAAATTCACTGGACTCTGGGGTGGTTCCCGCAGATTGGAAAACAGCAAATGTGACGCCACTGTTTAAAAAAGGAGGTAGACAAAAGGCAGGTAATTATAGGCTGGTTAGCTTAACCTCTGTAGTAGGGAAAATGCTTGAATCCATCATCAAGGAAGAAATAGCGAGACATAGAACAAAGAACAGTACAGCACAGGAAACAGGCCCTTCGGCCCTCCAAGCCTGTGCCGCTCCTTGGTCCAACTAGACCATTCATTTGTATCCCTCCATTCCCAGACTGCTCATGTGACTATCCAGGTAAGTCTTAAACGATGCCAGCGTGTCTGCCTCCAGCACCCTACTTGGCAGCGCATTCCAGGCTCCCACCACTCTCTGTGTAAAAAACGACCCTCTGATATCTGAGTTATACCTCGCCCCTCTCACCCTGACCCCTCGTGATCGTCACCTCCGACCTGGGAAAAAGCTTCCCACTGTTCACCCTATCTATACCCTTCATAATTTTGTACACCTCTATTAGGTCTCCCCTCATTCTCCGTCTTTCCAGGGAGAACAATCCCAGTTTACCCAATTCCTCCTCATAGCTAAGACTCTCCATACCAGGCAACATCCTGGTAAACCTTCTCTGCACTCTCTCTGGTAGTGCGGCGACCAGAACTGGACGCAGTACTCCAAATGTGGCCTAACCAGCGTTCTATACAGCCACAACATCAGACTCCAGCTTTTATACTCTATACCCCGTCCTATAAAGGCAAGCATACCATATGCCTTCTTCACCACCTTCTCCACCTGTGCTGCCACCTTCAAGGATTTGTGGACTTGCACACCTAGGTCCCTCTGTGTTTCTATACTCTTGATGGCTCTGCCATTTATTGTATAACTCCCCCCTACATTAGTTCTTCCAAAATGCATCACTTCGCATTTATCCGGATTAAATTCCATCTGCCATTTCTCCGCCCAATTTTCCAGCCTATCTATATCCTGCTGTATTGTCCGACAATGTTCATCGCTATCCGCAAGTCCAGCCATCTTCATGTCATCCGCAAACTTGCTGATAACACCAGTTACACCTTCTTCCAAATCATTTATATATATCACAAATAGCAGAGGCCCCAGTACAGAGCCCTGCGGAACACCACTGGATCCATCTATATCCACTGGATCCATCTATATCCATCTGGATATAAATTGTCCCATTGGTAACAGGGCAGGTCATGTTTGACTAATTTGGTGAAATTCTTTGAGAACATTACATGTGCAGTGGACAATGGTGAACCTGTGGATGTGGTGTATCTGGATTTCCAGAAGGCATTTGACAAGGTGCCGCACCAAAGACTGCTGCATAAGATAAAGGTGCACAGTGTTACGGGTAATGTATTAGCATGGATAGAGGATTGGTTAACTAACAGAAAGCAAAGAGTGGGGGTAAATGGGTGTTTTTCTGGTTGGCGATCAGTGACTAGTGGTGTGCCTCAGGGATCAGTGTTGGGACCGCAATTATTTACAATTTACATAGCTGATTTGGAGTTGGGGACCAAGTGTAGAAATCATAGAAACCCTACAGTGCAGAAGGAGGCCATTCGGCCCATCGAGTCTGCACCGACCACAATCCCACCCAGGCTCTACCCCCACATATTTACCCGCTAATCCCTCTAACCTACGCATTTCTTAGGATTCTAAGGGACAATTCTTTTTAACCTGGCCAATCAACCTAACCCGCACATCTTTGGGCTGTGGGAGGAAACCGGAGCACCCGGAGGAAACCCACGCAGACACGGGGAGAACGTGCAAACTCCACACAGACAGTGACCCGAGCCGGGAATCGAACCTGGGACCCTGGAGCTGTGAAGCAGCAGTGCTAACCACTGCGCTACCGTGCCGTCTCAGTAGTGTGTCAAAATTCGCAGATGACACTAAGATGGGTGGCAGAGCAAAGTGTGCAGAGGACGCTGAAAGTTTGCAAAGGGATATAGATAGTCTAAGTGAGTGGGCGAGGGTCTGGCAGATGGAGTACAATGTTGGTAAATGTGAAGTCAACCATTTTGGTAGGAATAACAGCAAAATGGACTATTATTTAAATGGTAAAAAATTGCAGCCTGCTGCTGTGCAGAGGGACCTGGGTGTCCTTGTGCAGGAATCACAAGGAGTTGGTTTGCAGGTGCAGCAGGTAATTAAGAAGGGAAATGGAATTTTGTCCTTCATTGCTAGAGAGAGGGTGTTTAAAAACAGCGAGGTTATGTTGCAGCTGTATAAGGTGCTGGTGAGGCCACACCTGGAGTACTGTGTACAGTTTTGATCTCCTTACTTGAGAAAGGATATACTGGCACTGGAGGGGGTGCAGAGGAGATTCACGAGGTTGATTCCGGAGTTGAGAGGGTTGGCTTATGAGGAGAGACTGAGTAGACTGGGGCTATCCTCATTGGAATTCAGAAGAATGAGGGGAGATCTTATAGAAACATATAAGATTATGAAGGGAATAGATAAGATAGCAGGGAAGTTGCTTCCGTTGGCGGGTGAAACTGGAACTAGGGGGCATAGCCTCAAAATAAGGGGAAGGAGATTTAGGACTGAGTTGAGGAGGAACTTCTTCACACAAAGGGTTGTGAATCTGTGGAATTCCCTGCCCAGTGAAGCAGTTGAGGCTACCTCATTGAATGTTTTTAAGGCAAGGATAGATAAATTTTTGAACAGTAAAGGAATTAAGGGTTATGGTGAGCGGGCGGGTAAGTGAAGCTGAGTCCACAAAAAGATCAGCCATGATCTTATTGAATGGCAGAGCAGGCTCGAGGGGCCAGATGGCCTATTCCTGCTCCTAGTTGTTATGTTCTTATGATTGCACTCAATGACAATTTTACTCTCTTTCTCATTGATTTGTTTGAGGAAATAACAATTTGAGCAGCTCAGACTCCATGTTTAATGGATCAATTTTAATTAAGCACTGGAACACAAGCTTAGATCATATTCTACTGCCATTTTGCAGTGACATACTTAATTAGGGTCAGACTATTATATGCAGCAGCAGTGTAGAATAATTTAACAGTCATAATACTGGGTGTGTTTTGTGTCAAGCTTTTACTTTGAAAAATGCAAATGTACTTACTCTTATTATAATCCTGGAAGTTGAGCTAGAATACAATATTTAATTGGTGGGCTAATACAAATCTTGATCATAATTGACAAATTTAATTTAAACACCATCATAGTGATTTTGCTCATTTTGTTACATATTGCAGTCATTCCAGGCTGCAGCAGATACACTGGCAAAGTTAATCAATCAACCGTGCATGTCTGCATCAGTCAGATGACAGCAGAACTGTTTCCCAAAGTCAATGACTTAATCTTTCTTCCCGATGGAAGAAAATTTTCTACTTTGGTAGAAGGAAATGCATTCTTTTAGCACTCCTCAGCTGTTCTTGCAACTCTCCGAGGCGGAGCAACAAGGGTTACATTAAGACAATAAGATTTCTCCAGATTCCTTTATCGCAAACATCAAGGAGGGCAGAAAGTATGGCTGCTGCCCGATATCAGTATCAAACAGACTGGATTGCCCTGCAGTGACTTGACGAATACGTGTCTGGACAGTGCGTTGAGTGATAGGAGTACAGCAAACTAGTGGTTTTGGTACTCGCGCAGAGTTCAGATCCCACCTCTGGCAAGTTGTGAACTTTTAAGAGTTAGCAACAGGACATGACCATGAAAGCTGCTGGGCTGCTGTAAAATGCCAACTGGTTCACTAACCTTTTCCAGGGAGGTCAGCCCGTTACTCCTATATGGTTTGTCTTACAGGAGAATTCAGTCTTATATTACGTAGTTGACTCAGAATGCCCTCAAGAAAACTAGTAACAGGCAATTAATATTGTGTTGGCAGTGTCACCCATATCCAAAGAACAAATAAAAAATGAAACAATTACACAGAGCAGTGTCATTAAAATTCAGTGCTGTTAAGTGCACTAGTCCCAGTGGATAATATTAACTGCAGCTTTTCATACAGAAGGTGGCACAGTTCTTTCTTAAATTCTACCTTGCACTCCTTTCCTCCAAGTTGTATTTCTGCTTCGTTAGTAAAATCATGTATTTACGATTGCATATTGAGAGTTTCATATCCGTTACTCAGAGCCTCTTAGTTACGGAAAAATAAATATTTCCGAGTGGTATCAAAGGCTTGAGATTGTCAGAGACAAGAGCTGAAATTTTCTGACTGTTCTCTCCCCACTGCCAGTGCCAGAGAGGACGAAGAAGTTGGCGCTTTGCCAATTCTCCATTCACGGAAACGGGACAGGAGAATCTCGCCTACGGGCGAGGTTGGAGAATCCGGCCAAGGATAGTTCCCCCAGCTGACAAGCAAATAAAAATCCCAAATCTCTTTTGTAACTCCAACAATCACTCCTCATAATATCTTCACACTGCAGGATCCAAGTAAAGCAGCACTGTCAGTATCAGTTGATATTGGTAATCAGTACAGTGACTTGCTAATTACCTTCAGTGAACCAGGGATGTGAATCATCAGCTTTGAACATTCCACTGCTGTTCATTCTCATTGTAATAAATGCTAACAGATTTCCAGTAAGCACTGGAACACCCAAGAACTTGACAGAAACACCAGCCCAATCATTAAGGGACTGAAACATTACGTAAGTAGGTTTTTCAACATATTTGTTCTTTCATGGAAGCTGGACATCGCTGGAAAGGCCAGCATTTGTCACCCAACCCTAATTGCCCTTGAACTGAGTGGCTGCTGGCAATTGCAGAGGGCCAGTGAAGAGTCAACCACATTGTTGTGGCACTGGAGTCACATGTGGACCAGACCAGGTAAGGGTGGAGGACTTTTTTCCTTAAAGGACATTAGTGAATCAAATGTTTTTTTTTAATGACAATTGATATAGTCACCATTATTGAGAAGAGCTCTACATTCCAGATTTTATGAATTGAATTTCAATTTCACCAGCTGCCATGGTGGGATTTGAGCTCGGGTTACAGAGCATCAGCCTGGGTCTTTGGATTACTAGTCTAATGGCATTACCACCAGACCATCCTCTTCCCCCAATCTGTCATGGATCTGCCTAACAACACATCCTAACAAGCTGGCACACTCAAATGGTGCCTGGGGTTTCATAGAATCGTCGTAGAATCCCTACAGTGCAGAAGGAGGCCATTTGGCCCACCGAGTCTGCACCGAACACAATCCCACCCAGGCCCTATTCCTGTAGCCCCACATATTTACCCTGCTAATCCCCTCACACGAGGGTCAATTTAGCATGGCCAATCAACCAAGCCCACACATCTTTGGACTGTGGGAGGAAACCTATGCAGACACATGGACAATGTGTAAACTCCACACAGTGACCCCAGGCCAGAATTGAACCTGGGTCCCTGGCGCTGTGAGGCAGCAGTGCTAACAACTGCGTCACCATGCCGTGTTGCAAGATGCATGTAAATTCAGGGCCATGGTCTCTATTTGAAACATTTTCCTCACCTTCTTAATGCCAGTTGTAAATGTGAGTCCCTCATCACAAGATTCCAACCAGAGGAATATTATAATTTTCAAGTACTAATGTGTACATCATGTACTGCACACACTCTGCCCATTTGTACCCCAGGTAGTCAGTGGCCTATACAGGCTTTAAAGGGGCTACCCCACACCACACAACCATTCTACGGTCCACCATTGACTTCCAGTTTGCCAACAGATTGCCAGCTCCCCCAGTCCAGCGAGCTGTTCACTCACATTCATTGAGCATTGGGAAGCTTACTGACTATATTCCAGTATGGCCCAAAGCTGAAAATGGTTCAAGCTTCCCAATTAATCTATCAAGCAGCTGCAGTGGACCTGGATGGAGTGAACGTTGAAACGAAAACTATCATTTTTTTCCTTATCAACTCTATCAAAACCCTTTGTAAACATAAAAAGCTTTATTATGCGACTTCTCAGTTGTTTTCTATTCCTCTGGTTAGAAGTCTCAATATCTCAGAATACTACATCTGTATTCAAAATGTAATTTTGTAACTAACCTCAGTATTTCAACCAGTATTTTTTATTTAAAAAGTATATTTGCTATGTTATTACTGTTAGTTGTACCATTTTACATTGAGCACTAGATTTTGGATCAAATTCATGACACACTAACTATATAATCTGGACAGTGCTGTTCACTCCAGGCGCACATCGGGGAAGATCATTTTTATTTGTGCAGATAAAGATCAACACTCAATTTTACACTTCTATACATTTTGAAATGTGTGTAAATGTTAATGAGGGAACATTTTGTTTAGCAGACGTTGTACTTATGGGGTCTGATTTTACCATTTTCATTCTCAGTGCTGAATCTGGGCGCAACTCAGATCCGACTTGGAAATCTGCTTTCAGGCGCCCCCATACGCACTCTGCCTGAAAAAAAACATCTCCAGTCCCATTCGCGCTGTGGGCGGGGCTTAGCACACCCAAAACGATCGGAGCTCTGAACTGCACATGTGCAGTTAGAAAAAAATTTGAAAAATTTGTGCCCGTGTCAGATCGTTCCCGGGCCGGAGAAAGCGGCCCAGGAGCGAAAGGCGGGAGCAATGGTCCCCACAGACATCACTGTTCCCCTTATCCACCCACCCCCTCCGCTGCCCAGACCGATCGCGACCCCCTGCCCCCTTCCCCCCCACCGATCACCTGCAGAGTGGTAGTGGACCCCCCTGCCCCCCCTTCCCCCCATCAGAGATCCATCTGCCCCCTCCCACCAGTGAGCGATCGGTCCTCCCCCTTCTCCCCACCAGAGATACATCTTACCTGCCTCCCCCCCCCATCCCCCAACAGAGAATGATCTGGCCTCATTCTCTCCCCCCCCCCCCCCCCGCCCCCAAGAGAAAGAGAACGATCTGGCCTCACTCCTTCCCTCCCCCCCCCAGAGAATGATCTGGCCTCATTCCCCCTCCCCAGAGAATGTTCTGGCCTCACTCCCCCCACCACCCTCCCAGAGGAACATCTGACCCACCTCCCTCCCCACCCCCTCACCAGAGAATGATCTGGCCCACCTCTCTCCCCCCCTACCAGACAACGATCAGCCCTCCCCCCCCCTACCACCAGACAACAATTGGCCCTCCCCCCCAACCAGAAACGACCGGCCCTCCCCCCCCCCCCCCCCCCCCAGCCACCAGACAACGATCTGGCCTCACTCCGCCTCCCCCCCCCCAACCCCCCGCCCCCAGAGAATTATCTGGCCTCACTCCCCTCCCCCCCAACCAGAGCATGATCTGACCCGCTTCCTCCTCCCCCCCCCACCTCCGATCTGAGTCAGAGAGCTGTTGGAAGCTCTGAACTCGCTCTTCAGCAGCTGGAGCACCCGATTCAGACTTTTATTCAGCAGGTTCATTTCAGCACGATTCTGGATCGGCGAACGCAGTGGTAAAAGGGGAAATGCTGATAAAGTTGGGCGGGCAGTTCATTAATTCAATTTAAATGCATGCAAATGCATTTAAATCGCCGTTGCACCCGTTTCGGGCGCGAATCGGATTGCGGCCATCCCGGGTCTCGGTAAAGTGGCCATCTGTGCGGGCGCAGATCGCGTTAATGGCTTCACACCCGACTTTACCACGTTTTTGCGCCCGTTAGGGCCCATGGAGTAGGTTTCCAGTGTGCTGACTCACCACTGAACCTGGGTACAGACCCAGAGAAATCTCTCGTTAAATGTTACGTTGAGAATATCACAAGTCAGATGTTTCACTTTCCCCTGGGTATAATTCTGGCATTGCACATCAGTCAGAATATGGAAAATGCCCAATTTATACTGATTTCCGGGATGTAAGTTGAAAATCTATCCCAGAATGCTGGTTATTACAGGTGTCGAGTGTTTGTCAAATGTTACGCATCTTTACAATGACTTCATTGGAATGCTAGTTCCCAGTGACATTTATTTTTCTTTGTGGAGATCCCTGACAAAATACTTCCTGTACATGGAATAATTTATTGGTTAATGATTGAATTTCACACTGGAGATGGTGGAAGCAGGCACACTAGCAACATTTAGGAGGCATCTGGATGGGTACATGAATAGGGAGGGAATGGAGGGATACGGTCTGAGTAAAGGCAGAAGATTTTTTTTCCTTTGGTTAGGGCCTCGTGATCGGCACAAGCTTGGAGGGCCAAAGGATCTGTTCCTGTGCCATACTTTTCTATAATCTTTGTTTGGCACACAAGAAACACAGTAAGAAGTCTCACAACACCAGCTTAAAGTCCAACAGGTTTCGCCAGTGGACTTTGCTTCACCTCGAATTTAGGATAGGCTTGTACTTGCTGAATAACTCAAGAATCATTGTTGTCAAAAAAGGTGCTCCAGTTTTTTGAAGGCAAGAGAACAGTTGTTTTGCTCAGGAAGTCGTACAATAACCAAATGTGGTAACTTTTTTTTAATGTGCCTTTCTGCTTACATTTGTTACCCAAAATATCGGGATCAAGTCTGAAAGAGATTATTCCAGACAACCCTAAAGGGCATGACTAATCCACAACGTTTCCAGTTGTTTGCTTCAGCGTTTGATATTCCTGCCAAACCCCCTCAGTACCTATCTCAGAGAGCACTGATACTTTTCGGCCTCATTAAATTTCAAGAACTGGCAGCTGCTCCATCAGTGACAAATCAAGCAATTGAGTTCGAAGTAAATAACGTTCAATGCAGAACCTAAATTTAGGGCTAAGCAAAGGTCCTAAGCAAAGGGGCGCACAGTGGCATTATGGTCAGCACTGCTGCCTGACAGCACCAGGGACCCGGGTTCAATTCCAGCCTCGGGTCACTATCTGTGTGGAGTTTGCACATCCTCCTTGTGTGTGTTTCCTCCGGGTGCTCTGGTTTCCTCCCACACTCCAAAGATGTGCGGTTTAGGTTGACTGGCCATGCTAAATTGATCCTTAGTGTCACGAGTTTAGTAGGATAAACACATGGAGATAGGGTCTGGGTGGGATTGTTGTTGGTGTAGGCTCAATGAGTCGAATGGCCTCCTTCTGCACTGTAGGGATTCTACAATATCTATGGATTCAATGGATATTTTTTCCAGTCAAACTCTGCGCTGTGGATTTAGGCCAGAATTCTCTGGTCATTCAAGCCCTGCTACCACTGCCAGCGAGAATGGAGAATTTGGTGCTCAGCCAAATCTCCGTTCATTGCAGCGGGACAGGAGAATCCCAGCCGCGGGCGAAGTTGGAGAATCCCGCCCTCAATCTTTTTTGACTGGCAGCCGAGCTGAAGTGACAATAAGACCATGAGCCAAAGGGATCCAAATAGGTGGATATAATGAGTGATGGGTTATGAAGGGGGATGCAGAAAAGGTTCGAGGACTGGACAGTTTCGGCTAGAGTTCCAGATGCAGAAAGTTGAAAATCCAGCTTCTAGTGTTCTCAACAGAGAGATGGTCTTGGGTCAGCACCCAGTTGTAGCCGTGAATCAGTGTGCTGGGTGGGTTGGATTTTACCAGCCCTCAAGGGCCAGTCTGGGAGATGGAGTGCTTGTAAGATGGTGAGGGGAAGGCAAAGGCTTCAGTACATGGCATACACAAGCAGGAAGGAAGGACAGCCCTTATCTCCAGCGGCCAGTTCAACTTCTCAAGTGAGCAATTAAGGGCCTCTTCTTGCCATTGCTGACATTTTACCAGTGGGGGTGGGTCCTCCAATGCAAGGGAAGACTGGCTGTGAAACCCTGAAAGCCTCCCTCTTTCTCTCTGCACGGGTTCCACCTAATCAGGCACTCGTTTGCCCACATCCCTGTCGCTATGGCTGTCGCATGGCAACAACACCACTGCCCACACCAACTCCCAAACCCATCGTCACCGGAACCTGTCTGACTGCCTTCAGCGACCCCACTCCACACACTGATACCTTATTTTCATGGTGTTCTCTCTGCTTGGTGCAATCCCAGCAGTGGCCACTGCTCCCAGTGGAGCTACTGAGCTACTAGCTCTTCAACTGGCTGGCAGCTCTTGGAGTCAGGCTCTCATCCTTTAAAGGGATGGGGGTCTGATGACAATTAATTCATTGCTGGATGGATGAAAAATGCAGCTAGGGATTCCAGGTGGGATTGTCACCAGCTTTTGGGCCAATCACTGGGGCCTCCGACACTCCAACAAAACTGCAGCGTAATAAGTGAAAAATCAAGTTAACATCATTTTCACCAATTTAAAATTCTCCTGGATTAAATGTTATGTCCCGTTCAAAATGTATGAAAGTGTAAGATAAGGA
Source organism: Mustelus asterias (assembly GCF_964213995.1). Classification (NCBI taxonomy): domain Eukaryota; kingdom Metazoa; phylum Chordata; class Chondrichthyes; order Carcharhiniformes; family Triakidae; genus Mustelus; species Mustelus asterias. The sequence goes on from NC_135803.1 coordinate 42,563,113, forward strand.
GATTCCATAAGATAGCAATGTGAGGAAATGAAAGGATTTAATTGCTAGGTATAGAATTTAAAATGAAAGGCATTGAGGGATTCTTAGAATCATATAATACCTACAGTGCAAAAGTAGACCATTTGACTCAACAAGACTGCACCAACTCTCCGAAAGAGCACCTTACCCAGGCCCACCCCACACCCTATCCCCATAACCTACACACCTTTGGACCCTAATGGGCAATTCAGTGTGGCCAATCCACCTAACCTGCACATCTTTGGACTGTGGGAGGAAACCGGAGCACCCGCAGGAAACTCATGCAGACCCGGGGAGAACGTGCAAATTCCACACACAGTCACCCAAAGCTGGAATTAAACCCAGGTTCCTGGCACTGTGAGGCAGAAGTGCTAACCACTGTGCCACCCTTGGTGCCACCGTGCAGCCCTTTAGTAGCTAATATAGGTTAGCAAGTGGAGGGGTGGTGAGTGACTGGAACATGACATGGGTCAAATTGGTATCAGAGTTGTGGATGAGCTGAAGTTTGCAGGAGGTGAAAGGGCGGGGAGGGGGGTGGTTGCAGGCAGAATAAAATAGAAATGGCAAGTGTGAAGGTTTGGGTGGCAGATGGGCTAAGCAACAGCAGAGGAGGTCGAAGTATGATGTTTCTTTGTTCTGCTGGAAACTCGAGGGGGTTTTGAAAAGGGAACTGAGATCTGGTTCAGTCTGAAACTATGATAGAGAGGTGAATGGAGTCAGTAATGGGGAGTGGAGTTCACGGACTGCAATGGAAGACAAATGCTCCACATTACTGTCCAATCTGGATAATTGGCTAGAATGTTACGCAACATTCCTTCGATCCAGTGCCTTTTAGACAGATACGATACCATTGTTAGTTCAGAAGAATCTCAACTGCAACCAGTGCAGATCAAACTGCTCATATACATTTATATTCAAACTGTTCAAGGCAGACCACAACCACCACCCCCCACCCCTCTCCTACCCTCCATTAACTATGTTGTTCTTATCCTTTGATCTTTGCTAGTCGCTCATGAGGCTAAGCATTGCTCATGTAGCTTTACAAATGTAAATGTTTTAGTTACAGTAATTGTATTAAAAAAAAACTATTGGCTTTGAGAACAATTTTGCTAAGGATTATTCTTCATGTTTATCTTTGAAATGTATTTAATTTTCCACAATGTCCGTGTATTGTAATTCCAGACACAAAGGCACAAAATACAGTACTTGGAAAGTGATTGACTAGAAAATGTAAAATCAACACCCGTAATCATTATCTTGACAAATTATATTCTCTGGTTCCTTCGCAGAGCTATTATATGTAATAATAAATATCTAATGGAAGGTGAGTGTTGCTGGAAACCATCCAGCTTTTGTTTTTGTAACTGGAGGACCCATCCATCACACTTACACAAACCTTTTAGTTAAAGTAAACCATCATTCTGGAAAATATTCAAATTGACCTCCCATCACAAAGACAAGATTACCCATTGATCTATGCTCCGGGTAACTTAATATGAGCACGAAAGAAAAGTCACTGCCAGATCTAATTAGAATTCATATTTAATATCAGAGAACACCTGCCGTGATCTGAGATCCTGGCAACAGCCAACCACCCGCGGGTGAGCAATTTAAGTCATTTTGAAGTGACATTAATAAATGACAGATCAAAACTGCTGGTAAATATGGTTTGAGTAAAAGTCCATTGAAAACTTCATTCCAAAAACAATGATATTCAGCAATAACAGTTCCTGTCTTGTCACAACTGATGGCCAAAATAGGAAACCTAATCGCCCATAAACGTTGAAAATCATTACAGGATTCAGACTGTGGCACATGCTGCTTTTGTTAAGGACAAGGGAGGATGAATGAACTTGAATTCATCCAAGTAGCGAGTCGATTATGGAACTGTAACATAAAAGAGTTAACCTCCAGTGACGTTCCACATCAGGAATCAACTCGGGACTCAGAGGCGATTTTGGAGTCTGGAACAGGCCACAGAAAAGGGCAGGGATGGACGAGCAGAGACTGAGAAATGTCCAGTAGCATCTAACAACAGGGAGCACTGGAGGCCAAAGGAGGCTTGGCACAGTGGTTAGTACTGTTGCCTCACAGCGTCAAGGTTCAATTCTGGCCTCGGGTCACTGTCTGTGTGGAGTTTGCACGTTCCCCTGTGTCTGTGTGGGTTTCCTCCGCGTGCTCCGGTTTCCTCCCACAGTCCAAAGATGTGCGGTAGATTGATTGACCAAGCTAAATTGCCCCTAGTGTCGGGGGGACTGGCAGGGCAAATATGTGGGCTAACGGGAACAGGGCATGGGTGGGATTGTGGCTGGTGTAGACTCAATGGGCTGAATGGTCTCCTTCTGCACTGTAGGGATTCTATGATTCTATGAGAAGAAAAAAAAAATATTTTAGGGAGTCAGCAGTCAAACAGCAGGGCATTTAAACAGATAGTCGGATTAGACACCCAATATTGGACTCAGACCCACTTCTTCCAATACGGGTTGGCAGGGCGAGACAAACTAATTTCTAACTTTTTGTAGTTTCAACAACTGATATTGTGTTTGAAGGCAGAGCAGCTGAGATCTCAGGACAGAGGATTTTTTTGGTAGGTGTTCCCAAATATATTCTTTTTATATTTTATATAAACTCCAATCTTGCTAATTCAAGGGGCCAGTCTACATTTATGTGGCTCATTCGTTGCTTCAAAAATAAACTATTTCTCTTTCACACAGCATAAATTTGAAGGCCTACCAGAGAATATTCAGTATAGCGCAAGTAGTGAGTCCTCCAGTGACAGCTCGCCGGAACCACATTACCTTACACAAGAAAAGAAACACATTTTATCGCCTGCAAAATTAAGTAGAAGAACACTCAGTACCAACGGAACAAATGTATTACGTCTTCAAGTAACAAAAGATCAATAATCTGAAGCCATGCATAACATTTATGGTTATGTTGGTGTCACCAATGGCCGATGCTTGAATTCAATCACACAAATCTTTATCCTAAAGATGTGAGTATAATGGTAATACAGGTTTACATCCTGCATGCAGATTACAACGCAGTATAAATTTCAACTTTAACATGAATAAAGGAATAGCCATTTTTTATTTATCATGTCAGCATATTTCTTTATAGGAAATTTCTGGTGTTTAGAATGTCGATCTGTCATCTGTTTACAGTCAAAAGTCACATCCCGTGTGATTCACTGATACTTTTACATTTTGTGTTTTAAATTAGTGCCGCATTTGCCTGGCCGAGATATCTCACTTTCAACATTATTTGACAACCAAAGGAACTCATTTTACATTTGATAAATGTACTAGGAAGCCAGAACTTCCAAACTACAAACAAGTGAGTTAGTAATATATGTAATAAAACAAGGCTGCTCGCTGTTACGTATTGAAAACAGGGGCGTCCTGTTCAAAAAATATATTGAATTAAATTCCTACCTGGGACCGGTTTTGTGAAATCTCAGAAAATAACATTGGCATCACATTTACAATACCTCCTGGGGAAATAAAAAAAACACGAAATGTTTTAAGAGAGGCGGGTTTATGTTTGTTGCAAAGCACAGTGTCCATTCATATCCCAGACTGATTAATATCCACTGACTCCGGAGACTTCATTTAAATTCAGTCTTAAACTAAAACTGCTTTACTTAGGCAGACAATTTTATTATTGTTGCTATCAACTTTAAGTGCCTGCGCCCGATGTAAATAGCATAGCAGTCTGAAAATAATGTTGGTATACTTACCATCCCATTAACATTGGTACACTGACCACTACCACCATGAGTAGAATCCTGTGAAGGCCTGTACATGCTGGCAGCCATTTGTATGTTTCAATTCATGGTCCAATGATGTAGATTGGACACAATTACAATTTGAAGGTACAAACTGGTGCAGCTTGTGCGGCTGATGATCTATCCATTTAAGCTGGCGTTGAATGGGCCAACGTGCAATCCTTAATGGAAGACCACTCCAAACGATGGCCCAATAGTTTTTACATTTCTTTTTGTGGAGTCAGGAGGTGCAGGTTTTGATCTGATTTCCTGCTGTTTGTGCACCGCTCCACTGAGTATCGCCCAGTTGATATTCAAAACTGCTGGTCAGTTCTGCAGCGATGCTGGTTGATCTCTGTCTTTCCCAGTTGGAGCGTTGCCTCAAGAGTGTTGGCTAGATGTAAATGAGATCTGGTCTCTTATCGTTCAGGTCTCATGGCTGTTGCAAAGGGCAGGCGATGGGCATGTTCCATGCATCAACTGCCTATTGTGTGAATAAACCGAGAGCTAAGCTCAGCCCAGTGCTCTCTGCAAAGTTTGTTTTGATTTATTTTCTAACCTACACATCTTTGGACACTAAGGGACAATTTAGCATAGCCAATCATCTTTGGAGTGTAGGAAAAAAAACAGGAGCACCCGGAGGAAACCCACGCAGACACGGGGAGAACATACAAACGCCACACAGTCACCCAAGGCCGGAATTGAACCTGGGTCCCTGGCACTGTGAGGCAGCAGTGCTAACAACTGTGCCACCATGCCGCCCTATATTAAAATTATATATTTGTAACATATTCAAATTCTTGGGTGCAATTTTATATGGAGGTAGTGGCCCTGCCCCAGGTTTAAACGTTGGGACAGGCCCACAACCGGATGGCCAGGAAGTACTGGCTGTCAGGTCATTAACCAGCTCAGAGTGAGAATTCACTCCTCATCTGGGAGTAATTCCTACCTTCAAGAGCTCAGTCATTGCGGGCCAATCTCAATGGGGTGGATGGTAGGCATAGATCGGGAGTGAAGGGGGGGGAACTCATGAGGGTGAGTAGTACTGCGGGGGGGTCTTCCATTGGGTAAAGGGTGCTCCAACAGGGAGTAGGGGTGTGGCAGTGGAAAATTATGTCTGCATGCATTTCCCATCTAAAGCCTTACTTCACACTTCTGTCACATTTTTGTGTCACCTTTTGCCATACAAGTTCTTATATTCACATTTATAATAGTAACTGCCTACAAAATGTGTGCGTTGAGCTGCAATTTCAGACTTGGGCTACTGGCTAGTTCAGTTATGCATCTTCCTATTGCTCACTATGCGTTGTGGTGAAAATCTCATGTTTCAACAATGTCTACTCGCCACCTAAAAGACCCTAGGTTTTAGCATTTGGCTACAAATAATGTCAAACTCTTCATAACAGCAACTTGCAATTATGTAGCATCTTTAGCATGGAATATGAGGCATAATCAAGAAAACTATACACCAAGCCAAAGACACAGATATCAGGAGTGTTGACCAAAGATTGGTTAAGAGGATGAATTTTAAGAAAGGAGAGGGTGGGAGGAAGCTGAGGGATTGAGGGAGGAATATTATTTGGGTATCATTTTGTTATCACTGAATGAGCAGTAATCTAGCAGAACGGATTGTCCACCCATGACAGAAGCTGTAGAATTTTCACTCCATTAAAATAAACAGAAGGAAAGTTGGGTGAGTATTAGAACTGATCACTGCTCAGTTGATGAAGAAGAAAATTTACCCCATTCAATATCAGGAATGAAACCATGGGGGTGATTCTCCCAGTCCGCTCGGGGCGGGAGATATCAGCGAAGGCGGTTCGCGGGCTTCCCGCTGGGCACCCGGGCCTCCGTGCATCTCCCAGCCCAAGATTGGTAGCGTCATCATCAGCTCCGCACCGGAAATCAGCACGGAGCTGATTTCAATATTTAAATTTGATTTTGCATTTCATTAGCGGGCCTGGGACCGAAATCTCTGGCCCGCTAGCATCTCCCTCCCCACTGGGAGTGGTTCACGCCAGAGGGGTTTACCACTGCTCCCCATGAACAGGGAAGAGGCCCCTCCAGGAGGTCAGGGATAGGGTGGGGTGCCCCATGGGCTGTGCCAGCTTGGCCCCCTGACACTGCCCACCAGGCATCGGGCAGTGCCAAGGGGATGGGGTCAACTGGGGGCAGGGCCTATAGGGGCGATCGGTTGGGGTAGGGAGGACTTGCTGCCACTCTGCAGAAGGATCATGGGCAGAGGGAGGGAGGACAGCGATCGGGGCTGGCCATTCGGGTGGGGGGGCAAAGTCAGGGCTGCTGGGGTGGTTGGGGCTGCTGGGGGTGGATGGGCGGAGGGTCAGAACTCTCGGTGATGGGGGTGGGGGAATAATCGGGGAGGGGACATCGGGGCTTGCCCAGGGAGGTCCAGGAGGCCAGTGATCGGGGGGGAGGGTTGATGGAAGGCCAGCGATGGGGGGGGGGTTAGGGGGCTGGTCAGCAGTCGGGAGCAGCAGCGTGGGGCTACTGCGCATGCGCTGATCTCGGCACTGACAGACCAGCGCATGAGCAGTGGCCCGCTCAGCGCTACACTGTCGGCCTTTCAGGCGGGAATAGGCCCCACCCCCGATTTTCAGAGGGAATCCCACCAGGGCACTCTGTGATGCTCAGAGTGTGGGAGATTCATTCTGAAAATCATGCTAAAAAAACCAGCGGGAGTTACTCCCATTTTGGGAGAAACCCGGCCCATGACTTCAAGATGGTGACAGAATTTGTAGCTTCAAAATGGGGACATGGTTATGTCCCTGTGCTTTGGCCCAGTAATATCCCACTCTCTAAACCAACGTCAGTTGAAGGCTACATTGGGTCTGGAAATCAGTGAGTGCAGCAAGTGATCTCAAAATACTGGTGCAGGTGCTGTACCAGTAGGTGGTAATGGAAATGCAATGCTAAGTGACAGATAGCAAACAGTGGGATGCCAACTGACATTACATGACATATCCAACATGCCCTCTCAATCACCCCAAGTCCGTTCATCTAAAAATAATCACAATGCTGCGATCACAGAGCAGCCAGACAACGACAGCACATATTAATAGAAGCTACAAACACAAGAAAAGTGGTCATCAGAACAAACAGAATTATAATTCTCAAAAAGCTTTTCAGCTTTGCAAAGTGGACTTGGACTGACAAGAGTAATGCAATGACACGGCAGTCAAGAAAACATTAGGAAGGTCGATACCAATTCAGTGCAATAGAAGAAGACTGAAGCAGTGTTGAAGACTTATTTGTGCCTTTGAAATTGTGAATGCCGTATGCAAACAAGAAACAGTTAAGTCAACAGCTTCGAATCATTAAAATGATGTGGAACCAATCAATAAGGGAAGTTCACATCCTTCAACAGAACACCAGAGCCGATCCAACACCCATTATATCACTTTGTCGAAATCGATGTTCGTGAGGAGAAGCAATCGTGTTGCATTTAAAAGCTAAACCCATGGAACAAACAGCTGCTTCCTACATTTTCCTTTCACTCCATTTGAATAACTGGAATCAGAAAACAGTCCGCACATCCACGATAACTGCCACAATGGATGGAGAGCATGCCACAAATCTTTACACTAAACTCCAATTAGATACCCTTCTGGAATAAGCAGAAATTCCCCCCCATTCACTGTCAGAAGAAATCGAAAGCACCACATCACCTTCAACTCAACAGGAGTATGTCTGTCCACCTTCGATCATTGAGTACAAGGGAACGTATCAGTCCTTCCACACTCAACAACAGGCTACAGGCAACTTCACTCATTGAGCTAAGGTCCTTCCCCCACACTTAACAAAAAGAGAGACGCTCCCACCTCCCCCTGTGTATAAACACTGCCTAAAGAGAATCCCCTCACTACTCAAAATCCTGTCAGCAAATCTCCATGCTATGCTGCACAGAATTTTAGAGCATAACCCATTCAGCTTCAGCTCCAGTTTTTCCTTTCCCAAGATGGAGCAAGCCGGAGCAAAGGCAACTTCTTGCAAGCTGTGCCCAGCATACCTTCTAATTCTATATTTCACTCTCGTTCTATACTTCTAAAACTTCATTCTAACTCTTTTACACCCTAGCTATGACTGTAACACTACATTCTGCACTCTCTCATTTCCTTCTCTATGAACAGTACGCTTTGTCTGTATAGCACGCAAGAAACAATACTTTTCACTGTATACCAATACATGTGACACTAATAAATCAAATCAAATCAAATCACCTGTACTCATTGAAACATTGGGGAGAATATTACTGGGTGTCTGGGGGGGGCACGAATAGCTCCATGCCAGCCCAACCCACAGCCATAAAACACAGCGGGTGGGCTTGACAGGGCCAGTGTTGGACCTCCGGTCCTCACAGGGCCATCAGGTGAGGGCTGCACTCAACTTTTTCCTCATTCCAGGGCTCCACCTCTGTGGAATAGCACAATCCTCCATTTATAAATCCATCGGAGGGGTTACTGATACACTATTCAGTAAAGCACACAATTATGTCCAGTTCTCCAGAAATGAAGCCAGCCAGGCTAGCAGACCAGTGGGATTTGCAATAATCTCCAGCTCCCCATAGTTGCAGGGGCCATTGACTGCACACATGTGGCATTACGAGCTCCTTGGCAGCAAGCCATTATGATTCTGCACAATGGGGGAAGGTTTCCTCTCTCTCAACATGCGGCTGATCGGGAACCACCAGAAGTAGATTGTGCAGGTTTGTGCGAGATACCCTAGGACTCCACATAACTCTTACCCCTCGAGTCATTTGCAGGTGTCACAAATCTTCGAGGATCCTGAACGCATTCAGGGTTGCCTCATCAGTGACGAAGGCTATCCCCAAAAGATGTGGCTAATGACTCCCATTCACTGGCCACCACAAAATACTTCAGAACAGAGGTACAATGCGGCTCATTTCATGACATGCTTCTTGATTGAGCAGTCCATTGGCATGTTTCCAATGAGTTTCTGATATCTGGACCAGTCAAGCCCTCGCTCCCAAGAGAGATAACTGCATCAATGTGGTATGCTGTGCCCTATCCAACCTGATGCTCCAAAGGGGGGGATAAGTTACCAGATGAAGGCTTGGAGGATCTGGATGCCTTCTCTGATGAGGAGGACATCAAATGGGATGAATTCGATGAGGGAGAGGATGTTGAGCCTCAGAGGAAGAGGCCATAGTGTGGGCCAGACATGGCAGATGTGCCCATGAGGCCCTTTTAGCCACAAGGTTTAAGAAAGATGAAAATGACTCGTTCATATGAGTCTCTTTTCCCTCCGCCTCCACGCAGGCTCGACATTAACACCTTTCTTGCTATCCTCAGCATCTCAATGAAGAAGATCAATCTCTGAATGAGTAGTCACAATCTTGTGTGATGATGTTCTCATCTTTGGAAGGCTAGGCACAGAATAGGGCATCTGGCCACTCTGTTATGGAATAAGAACTCCAGTGTGCACTGTGAACAAATTAGACATGGTGAAGTCTTTTCAAGCCTTCTAGAGACAGAGGCAGCAATGCAAACTGCAGTGCACTCACGGCAGTATACCTGGAGTGTTACAAGGCATCGCTAATCATCAATCACTGTTTCTCAGGTGAACGTCAGAGGACTGATCTGAATCTAGAATGTGGCATTTCTCCACAGACCATCCCTCATGCAAGAATAATGTTCTTGTCTGAACCTCAGCAAGAGATTGTTCATTAGGACACTGTGATCTGTCACCCTCAGTCATGGATGCAGGCCTACAAGTCAGATCACCTCCGTGTCCACAGAGAGGGACGTGACGGACCCTAGCAATGTCTCTCACTGCGCGTATCAGATTGTGACCAATGCCTCTCACTGTGTGTATCAGATTGTGACCAATGCCCCTCGATGTGTATATCAGATTGTGACCAATGTCCCTCAATGAGTGTATCAGATCGAGATCCGCCCACCCGCTTTCTGATGCCAGTGAAAATGGGATGGGAATTCCGGATCCAGGTCCTGTCACCTACTGCAGGAATGAGAGCTTTGGGAGAGATTAACTCCTGGGCCTCATTTCAATGTTGACTGCCAATTTCTCCCCCCCGGTGCAGTCATGGTAAGATAGCTTCTTCTTCAAGGTGGTCATTACCTGCTGCTTATGGTACTTGCTGCTAGTCAGCCTAAATCTGGATGCTATGGAGTCCTGCTCCATGCTGGCAAGAGTTGTTTCAGTTGCAGGGAAGCTCTTAATGGAGTTCAACATCAACATTGTCACCCCACAGCTCAATTGTGCATTTATGAATGAGGGAGGGTTATTGATGATGCAGCTGAAGTTTGTTGTGCTCAGGATGTTTCTCTGAACAACTCCTGCAGTGGTGTCCATGACTGACCTGCGATGAATGAAGTCACCTTCCAGCTACTTAGGGGTTTTCTTTTTGACACCCACTGTCTTTGGGTTTTCTCGGATTGCATTTTAGTTTCTTCTGGCACCAATATTTTACTCAGCTTCAGGCAGAACAATCATTGTCAGTGACTGGTTTTATAAACAATTATTGCGATATAAGAAATCATTTCAATAACAATCTCTTATCTCTTATGTTCCTTAGATAATGATCTTACTTCTAAAAGCTGGCACCTCCTTTTCTAAGCACGATTCGACTGATTATTTATGACTGAGAAAAGATAATCTGCATATTTTAATATGACCCATCTCCATGGGCCACCAGTGAACTGTCTGAGTGAAGCTTAAATTGCAACTTAAATTTAATTATCTCGATTCCTGCTCACATTCGCTCTGTTTAAAGGGGATTGAGCTCTAAAGGGAATGGAGACTGCTTCCAAAATAAAAGTCTTTTACTTACTCATTTTCCTTTCAGAGAAGACTGCAGGTGGGATCTTCTGGCCCTTCCTGCTGGTGGGATCTTCCTGTCCCACCAAAGACAATTCTCCTGTGGAGGGTTCCCCAGCGGCGGGACAGGCAAACCATGCAAAAAGTCATTGACATCGGCGAGGCCGGAGGGTCCTGCCGGTGGCCAATGGTGTGCTGTCTCAGCCGCCTGAAAACATGCCGCAAGGGGGCCAGAATATCACGTCCAAAGACTCCTTTACAAAATATACTCTTCGATATCATCTACTTTCAATCAAGGTCGCAAAGCTCCATGAATAATGGATTTTGCTGCTGTGAATGACTGTCACATTCACTGGTGCTGTCCAAATGTGACCCTGCATGGGTTTGCAGTGTGACTTGGAGGTTCACCCATCTGTATGGGTTTGGTTAACAGAAAGATAATTTGGGATGCTTCTTTAGTCCCAGGAAATTGGGGGAGGATAGGTTGTTCAATCTTCCCCGCCTGGAGCCCTGCCATTATTCCAATCAGCTTCACAACAAGGGAGTTGGTCCAGGAAATATTTACAATTCCATTTTGATTCCTTGCCATGCCTGGACCCTACTGGTGGGACCCACATGTGTCCTTGTTGTGGATGGTATGCCTCACAATTAAGGTCTGTCAGCTGCTTCTGATATGCTGGGACTCATCCAAGTCCAATAGTCTCCCCCATCCTTTCATTCATCTTGGAAGATGCATCACTTATAAAATAAATTAGGAACCGGCAGAAATAACAGAGACTGACGGAACTGCTGTCTCATCGGGGACTATCAAGGGAGGAATTAATAATTCACATCTGTATAGCTCTGCACAAAATCTTGATCAACATGTAGACCATCAAAGAGAACACAGGAACTAGGGGACATATGAAAATAGGAACAGGAGTAGGCCATTCAGCCTATCAAGCCTGCTCTGCCATTCCATATGATCATGGCTAATCAAGGAAGACAGCATGGCAGGAGATCTCAGAGGCACCTTAGTTGTGACCATCTTCAAAAAAGAAGACAGGTCCGACTGCAGAAATTACAGAGGGATGTCCCAAATGAGAACGTGCCTCAGATTAAGTGTCTGGAAAACAGAGGTTCTCTACCAGCCCACTCCTGCCACACAAAACTGTCCCCCCGACCATCAAGATCCATGGCGACAACAAAAACATAAAATGCTGGAAAATCTCAGCAGGTCTGACAGTATCTCTGGAGGGAGAATAGAGCCAACGTTTCGAGTCTGGATGACCCTTCATCAGAGTTGGGGCCAAAGAAAATCAGAAAAGATTTATACTAAGAGGGTGGTGTGAGGGCTGTAAAAGGACAAAGGGAATGTAAATGAGGATAAAAGCGGCTGAGAGAGGTGCTAAAAGTGTCTATTAAGAGATCAGAATGTGTGATTGGCAGAACAGAGGTACAGGTGGATAAAGCAGTTGGCCTAAAAGGGTCGGCGGGGGGGGGTTCAGTCCAGAAGGCTGTTAAGTGATCAATCGGAAGGTGAGGTGCTGTTCCCCCAGTTTGAGTTGGGGTTCGCTAAGACATTGCAAAAGGCCAAGGATGGACATGAACTCTCGCCTCCACCTTCATCTTATTTCTTTGCCCTCAGCTCTGACGAAGAGTCACCCAGACTCGAAACCTCGGCTCTACTCTCTCTCCACGGATGCTGTCAGACCTGCTGAGATTTTCCAGCATTTTCTGTTTTTGTTTCAGATTCTGGCATCCGCAATATTTTGCTTTTTTCTAAGATCCACGGTGAGCCCCAGGACAATGTGGATCATTTCCCATACCTCAGAAGCCTTCTCTCGGCACGAGCAGACATTGACGATGAAATCCAGCATCGATTCCAAAGCGCCAGTGTAGTCTTTGGACGCCTGAGGAACAGAGTGTTTGAAGATTGTGACCACAAATCCAGACCAAGCTCATGGGCTACAGAGCAGCCGTGGTTCCTGCCCTTTTGTATGCAGGTTAGATGGATTGGCCATACTAAATTTATCCTTGGTGTCAGGGGATTAGCAGGATAAATACATGGAGTTACGGGGATAGGGCCTGGGTGGGATTGTTGTCAGTGCAGGCTCGATGGGCCGAATAGCCTCATTCTGCACTATAGGAATTCTATGATTCTATGATCCAAGCATCAGAAACATAGACAATGTACAGCAGACACCTCAAATCCTTGGAGAGAGATATTACCAATGATGCCCCGGCAAATCCCGCAAACCCACTGGCAGGATAGGTGTAACAATGTGACCGTTCTCTCTCAGGCCAATATCCCCAGCATCGAGCCACTAGTCAGGCAAGACCAGCTGTGATGGGTGGGCCACATTGTCCACATGCCCGACACAAGACTCCCGAAACAAGTGCTCTATTCCGAGCTCCGCAATGGCAAGCTATCGCTAGGAGGGCAGAGGAAACACTACACTCTGAAAAGTTTCATAAATAAATGCAAAATCCCCATCGACACATGGGAATCGTTTGCCTTAGAATGTACAAACTGGAGAAGCATCCATGAAGGCACCGATGTCTCGAGCATCATCTGGTGGAGCACGTGGAGGCCAAGTGTAAACAGTGGAAAGACAGTGCAGAATCCAGAGCGCTCCACCCACGCACCTCATCAAACACCACCCGTCAAACCTGTGGCAGGGTCTGTGGCTCCGGGATTGAACTATCCAGTCACCACAGAACCCACCTCCCTGGAGTGGAAACAAGTCATCCTCGACCCTTTTGTCTATGACTATGATCCTGTGGGACTGCCAAAGACCGATCATTTACTTTGATGCCTTTTTCTCCATACTGTCCTCATATCCCTTAATGTCAGTGAAATCCGACAACCAAGCTTTAAACATACTCAATGACAGAGTTTCACAGCCCTCTGGGGTAGAAAATACCAAAGATTTACAGCCCTCTCAGAAAGAAATTGCTCCTTATTTTGGTCCGAAGTGGTTTCCCCTTTATTTTCCCCTTAAATCATCATGGGATTAATGGACCTTTGCATGGTCCGCCTCTTGCCCACTACAATTCCCGGGGTGGGCAGGAATGGGAAAAATCCCCCAACCAGGGGAAACATCTGACCTGCATCTGCCCTGTCTATTCCTTTAAATATTTTGTAGGTCTCAATGAGATCACCTCTCATTCTTTGAAATGCCAGTGAATACAGGCCCAGTTTTCCCAATCTCTCTCCACAGAACAATCCCATCATCCCAAGAATGAGCCTGCTGAACATTTGTTGCACTCCCTCTATGGCAGTAATAGTCTTCCTAAGATAAGAGGATCAAAACGGTATGCAGCACTCCAGATGCAATCTAAGGCTCTGTACAACTGAAGCAAGACTTTGCTACTCCTCTACTCAAATCCTCTTGCGATAAAGCCTAATTATATTAAGCTTTCAGTGACTTATTGATGAGGACACCCAGGTCCCTTTGTCTGTCTACATTTTCCAACCGTTCACCATTTAAGAAATATTCTGAACATCTGTTCCTCTTACCAAAGTGGATAACCTCATATTTTTACACATTATATTCCGTCTGCCATGTTCTTGCCCAAATACCAAGTCTGTCCAAATCCTCTGGAAGCCGCTTGACGGCCACTTTAGAGCCACCTGTACCAGAGGATTCCTTGGGTAATTCCGTTCCAAATGTTTTCACTGGGGCTTTAATGACTGAAGCTCCAAACTAAACAATAGCAGTGTCTGGAATGAACATGGTGGGGTATAAGATAAATATGGATATCAGCAATCTCAATGCTTCCCAGTAGTTTGCTCCCACACAGAGCTGTGACCATGATGACAAAATGATTTCCAGCTATGTCACTATTTTGATCTTTACAGCAGAAGCCTGTGCATGTATGTACTAATTTGCAGGTTAAAGTTATCAATGATGGATATTTTAAGCTCACTGGTCATAATCCATTTCTTCCCTCTCTTAGGGGGGAATTTTTCCCATTCCGCCCACCCCGAGAATTGTAGTGGGCAGGGGGCGGACCATGCAAAGGTCCATTAATCTTGGGTGGTATTTTCCAGTCTTGGGGCGAGCGCAGCCGGAAAATCCCATCCTTAGTCAGCCAAGTTAACACTGCACCTCCCAGTGCTCGCATGTTATGATTATTCTATTTTGTGTAGGGATACTATGCAATATGTGACTGATCTGGGAGGCTTTTTCAGAGCTACAGAGCAGGTTGCCTTCTTTCCCATCAAACAGTAGAATCTCTGTTCCTCCTGAATTCAATAGGCATGTGGAGCATTATGCCTGCGGTCCATGTTTTCATTCCCCAGAATTTCTCAATGGGATCAACAGTCAATTCTTCAATGGGTTTCTTTATCTGTTTAGCAGCCATCTGGTGGCACTCCTTCAAACTGAAGGAACCAATGCTCCATGAGGATCACAAATTGCCTTGCATGTTCCTTGTGGTTCATTACCATCTGCACATCAATATAATGGAATACCTCCTCTTCAAATGTGCCATATGGTTGTTGGTAGGAGTTCAGAAAGTCATGTGTCATTGAGGAGGTCATACAGTTTGGGAAATGTGCAGTCAACTCCCATGCTGCTGCTACCTCCATTGTAGGAGGGAAAATGATGAATATGTTTTCCCTGACAAGCGAGGCTCCTGCCATTTATTTGATGCACTAATGCAATAAAGATTGACTGATTTAGCAAATGTGCTCAGTGGTGACGCAAAAGGATCTGGTAGTACAGAAATATGTTACTAACCTTTGCAGTTATAGCCGTGCCTATCTGGGAAGTTAAAAGGAAACTGCAAAACATGGTTATAGGCTCTGTGAATCACGGAGGAAAGAAATAGTTCTCTTCAGGTATACCCAGATAAGTGTGCCTTGGGCTAAATGCACAGCTTCCGAGGTGAGAAAACACTGGTCATTTTCCTCCACATGAAGTCCTCTGTCTTTTCCAAATCTAGGACTGCTTTTGGGAATGTCAAAAGGAACTTCCACGCTGAAAAATATGATTGTTGCCGGAGAAATAGCAACTCTCAGCAATACTGCTGCAGCGAAGATTTGCAATGCACAAAAACTGCTGAATAGGAGCAGTGTTCAGAAGCAGACATCAAAATGTAAAAAAAAATCCCCGCGACAGTAATAATCAATCAAACAATCCTTTGAGAAGTAAACTCCCACGGGTTTGGTGTAGTAACTCCCAGCAGTGTGTTTGATATTGGCAAGTATTGCAAAAGGAATGACCAGATGGTACAATTTAAGCTTGTTACAGACAAGGAAATAGACAAGTTGCAGTTTTGGATTGGGGGCGAATGGAGTTGAGTAAAATAAGGCAGGATCTGACCAAGGTAGGCTGGAAACAGCTGCTGATGGGGGTATCTACAGAAGAGCAGTGGGGGAGGCATTCAAAAGGAAATGGAGAGGGTGCAAGCCCAGCATGTTCCCCCTGGGATGATAGAAAGGAGTAACAAGCCCGAGAACCATGGATGATCCGAGATATTCAGGATACGATGGGAGGGAAAAGAAAAGGTTTTAGCAGGTACAAGGGGAGCAAATCAGCAGAGTGAAGTATAGAAAGTGAAGCTTAGGAAAGCAATTAGGAAAGCAAAGAGGGGATTTGATGAAGCTCTGGCTGGTAAATGCAGGGAAAACCCCAAGATATTCTATCAGCATATCAATGGGAAGAGGATAACCAGGGAAAGAGTAGGGCCCATTAGGGACCAAGGGGGAAATTTGTGGGTGGAGCCAGAGGACATAGTTCGAGAGTTGAATGAATACTTCACATCCTTCTTCATCCAAGAGCATGAGGACAATGGTATGGAATTCAGGGAGAGAGACTGTGAGGTTCTTGAGCAAATTAACATAGGGAAGGACAAGGTATTGGCTGGCTTAAAAGTGGATAAATCTCCAGGTTCGGAAGAATTGTGCCCGAGGCTACTGTAGGAGGCAAGGAAGGAGATTGCAGGGGCTCTGACCCAAATTTTTAATTCCTCTCTGGCCACAAGTGAGGTGCCAGACAACTGGACAACAGCTAATGTGGCTCCGCTATTTAAGAAGGGTTGGAGACATAAACTGGGGAACTACAGACCAGTGAATCTCACATCAATGGTAGGGAAACTATTGGAGAAATTTCTGAAGCAGAGCATCTATCTCCTCTTGGAGAGGCAAGACTTGATCAGGGATAGTCAGCATGGCTTTGTCAGAGGGAGATCATGCCTAACAAACTTGATTGAATTTTTTGAGGAGGTGACCAGGTATGTAGATGAGGGTAGTGCAGTTGTTGTAGTTTATATGGCTTTCAGCAAAGCCTTTGAAAAGGTCCCCATGGGAGTTTTATAAAGATGTTAAATGCGCATGGAATACAAGGTAATTTGATAAAGTGAATTCAAAATTGGCTCAGTTGTAGGAGACAGAAGACTGCTTTAGTGATTGGAAGCCAGTGTCAAGTGGCATACCACAGGGATCTATGTCGGATCCCCTATTATTTGTCATTTATACAAAACAACATCGATGACAATGTGGGAGGTAGAATTAGTAAGTTTGCGGATGACACAAAGATTGGTTGGGTGGTTAACAATGAGGCTGAGTGTCTTGGGCTACAAGAAGATATAGACGGAATGGTCAAATAGGCAGATAAGTGGCAGATGGAATTTAACCCTGAAAAGTGTGATGTGCTACATTTTGGAAACAGACATTTGACAAGAATGTATTCAATAAATGGCATGACACTTGGAAGTGAAACAAAGGGACCTTGGCGTGTTTCTCCACAGATCTCTGAAGGCGGAAGGGCCTGTTAGTAGGGTGGTGAAAAAGGCATATGGGACACTTGCCTTTTTCTATTGAGGCATAGATTACAAAAGCAGGAAATTCATGTTGGAGCTGTATAAAACTTTGGTGAAGCCACAGCTGTGTGCAGTTCTGGTTGCCACATTATAGGAAAGATGTGATTGCACTGGAGGGGGTGCAGAGAAAATTCACCAGGATACTGCCTGGGATGGAACAGTTAAGTAATGAAGAGAGGTTGGATAGGCTTGCTTTCACTAGAGCAAAGAAGACAGAGGGATGACCTAATTGAGGTGTACAAGATTATGAGGGACAGGGACAGAGTGGATAGGGAGCAGCCGTTCCCCTGAGTTGAAGGGTCAGTCACGAGGGGACATAGACTCAGGTGAGGGGCAGGAGGTTTAGGGGGGAATGTGAGGAAAAACCTTTGAACCCAGAGGGTGGTGACGGTCTGAAATGCACTGCCTGGGAGGGTGGTAGAGGCAGGTTGCCTCACATCCTTTAAAAAGTACCTGCATGAGCACTTGGCATATCAAAACATTCAAGGCTGTAGGCCAAGTGCTGGTAAATGGGATTAGATGGGAAGTCAGGTATATCTCGCGTGCCGCAGACTCGATGGGCCGAAGGGCCTCTTCTGCATATGATTCCATGAGGTGGGAAGATAACCACTGGCATTGGCAAGGGACTGACTTGCATAGGATTGCATTAAAAATAAGAACCTGTATGAAGTTTGTACAGGCACTGAGAATGTGCAAGATTGACGCAGTTTTTGAATTTGAAACCTGCTGGCCAGATTCATTGAGGGATGTATGACTCTGCTCCCACAGTGCACCATTGCTGAATTGGCTCAACATTTCTGAGAGTTTATGGTGTTATGTGGCTTCAAAAAGATGGAGCAGTTTAATATTTAATTGCCTGCAGCATCCTTCACAATAGCTTTCATATTTCACTTGTAAGACTGTGTTGCTTTGTAAAAATCTTTTTTTTATTGTTGAACAGTAACCATAGTTTATATTCCTGTGACACCTATCTTAATTGAAATGTACCCCATGGTATTAAATTATATTTTTTTTAACTGAAAGCTGAGAGTGAGTTAGATTGGCTTACCTTTGCATCTGGAATAATTTATTTCCATTGTTTCTCTAAGCAACCTAAACTTCATTCTGTGATTGATTTCTTTCAGGTTGTTTTATTTCATTCTCTGAACAGTCGGAAATCAATTAACCGAAATTATGCATTGTGAATAAGAACAGTAGGGATTCCACTGTCTATTCAGCTATGCATGAAATTAGCAAATTATTAGGTCTTCTGGATAATTTGAGCAGAATTGTCATGAAATTTAAATGTCAGATGCATTAATTAAATGTAATCGAATTAATTGTTCGTAAATGAAGACAGTAGAATTTCCAAATCCGGGCAAAATGGTTTAAGGATTTGTAAGAAATGTAGGTCAGTAAAGCATGTTATTTAAGTCAAACTCGACAGAGCTAAATGGGATAAACCTAGAGTCTAAACAAAATAAACATCAGTTTTCTGCTGTTTTATAAACCAGAGTTTCTACTACAGATGATTTATCATCCTGATAGATGAAAAAGGATAAATGTGTGATTAATTAATTTAATATTAATAATGATAAACAGATCCAATAGTATTTTGCAGGGCATTTCACCTGTAAAATATAGAGTTATAGTATAGCTAAACATATACATTATAGTTTCACTGTGAAGAGTACAGGAAGACAATGTAGAGGACACAATATCACTCAATAAGGGCTAGATCCTGTGGGACTATATTCGGGCAATTTTCATAAAATCGTAGAATCATGGAATAGTTATAGCACAGGAGGCGGCCATTCAGTCTTTCATGTCCAGCTCACTGCAAGAACTAGTCAGCTAGTCCCACACCCCTGCCTTTTCCCTGTTGGAAGTCTCACAACACCAGGTTAAAGTCCAACAGGTTTATTTGGTAGCAAATACCATAAGTCCAACAGGTTTATTTGGTAGCAAATACCATTTTCCCTGTTGCCCAGCAATTCTTCTTGGTGCTTATTCAATTCTCTTTTGAAAGTTATGATTGAATCTTCCTCCACCACTCTGTCAGACAGTGCATTTTAGAACCTAACTACATGCTGTTAGAAAATTCTCCACAGATCACCATTCATCTTACATTGGTGTCCCCTGCTTCTCCATCCTTCTGTCAATGGAAACAATCTCTCTCTATCTGCTCTGTCTAAACCCGGAATGATTTTAAATGCCTCTATCAGATCTCCTCTCAACATTCTCCTCTCCAAGGAGCCCAAACTTCTCCAATCCATCAGTGTAACTATTCTTGTAAACCTTTTTTCATCCTCTCCAAAGCCTTCACATCTCTCCTAATATATGATGCCCAGAATTTGGCACAATACCCTAGTTGAGGCCAAACCAGTGCTCTATAAAAGTTCAAACTCCCTTGTCTTTTTTAACCTATGTCCCTATTTATAAAGCCTATGAAGCCTTTTTAACCACTTTCTCAAGTTGCCCTGCCAAGTTCAAGAATTTGTTTGCATATACCCCCAGATCTCTCTGCTTTGACATCCCTTTAGAATGAATGTGTCACATCACAGTTATCTGCATTAAATTTAACATGAACCCTGTTCAACCAACTTGTCCATATCCTCTTGAAGCTTAACATTATCCTCTTCACTGTTCACGCTTCCAAGTTTTGTGTCATCTGCAAATTTTTAAGTTGTTCACTGTACACTCAAGTCTACGTCACTAATATATAACTAGAAAAGCTGTTGCCCTGTGACCAATCCCTGGGGAACCCCACTGCAACCCTTCCTCCAGTTCGAAAAGCAATCGTTCACCACTACTTTTTGATTCCAGTCACTCAGCTAACATTGTATCCACGCTGCCACAATCACCTTTATTTCACAACTTTGTTGACAAGCCTATTACGTGGCACTTTATAAAATGTCTTTTGGTTCATGTCTGCCACATCGATTGCATTGCCCTCATCAACCCTCTGTGTTACCACATCAAAAAACTCAATTCAGTCAGTTATTTTAACCCTACTTGCTCACAGAAAGTAGGTGAGCATACAAAATCAGCTAGGAAACTTAACCACCGGTGGCCTGCTCCATTCCCTCTGTCTTTTGTTTTACCCTGGTTTTGTGAACAGACCATGAGGATTCCTGTCTGGAATAGCCAGTTTCCTTCTTTAAACATACAGAACAAAGTCCAATGTTGTCAGCATGGTCTGACTGCAATTTTGTCCAAGACGAGGGGACGTAGCCTAAAGATCAGAGTCAGGCTGATCGGGAGTGAAGTTTGAAAACACTTCTACCTTCAAAGGTTGTTGTAAGTTTGGAATTCTCTGTAACTGATGCTTTGTCAATTGAGAGTTTTAAATCTGAGATGAATAGATTGATCATGATTGGAGAGGGGTGGGGTGGGGGGTGGTTGGAAAGGATAGTAAGTTGGTTAATGCTCACCTCATCCTGTTCTGCATTTAAGCCATGTTTCATTTTCTCTGTACAGAATGGCAAAGGCATATACATTAAATTTCAATCTGCGCCACTTTAATGGTTTTTCAAATGGACAAGTTAATCAGTGTGTTAAAATAGAGCAGGAAGGAAAGGTGAACAGACTAACCAATGTGCTAAAAATAGCATATTGAACAAATTAAACCCCCAGGACATTTAAATGGAATTTTACAAGGTTCTGCATCTTAGGCTTCTAAATTGGATAAAGCTGTGTAGATTAATGGAAAATCGCCCTCTGGATTGAAAATTGCCTTGGCAACAGCAAGCAGAAGATGATGATAAATGGACGGTGCTTTGATTGTGGGCCTGCTCTCTGTTAAGACCTGTTCTGGATCTTTAAAACAAATGTAATTCTCACAATCATATAGATAAGGTACCATTCAATACAAATACCACTTTGTGACAGTGATGATGTGCAACATTGAAAAAAGTGCCGACAAATTTAGAAAATGAGCTCAGAAATAGCAGATGGCCTATAACATTGATAAATAGATGGTAATCAGATTATTTACAAGAAAGGAAGACAAGCTATAATATGGTAACTTGTCAGAACCAATTCAAAGGGCTTTGCTCACAATGAATTACTTGGAAGTACATGTTGTTATGCAGGAACACACTGCAAAGTTTTATGCATAGAACAATCCCATAAACCATGCAACGGGAGGCTAGTTGACTTATTTTTGTTGGCACTGGACAAGAAAGGAATATTTGCTAACACACCAGGAGAACAGCCTGATTTTTACAAAGTGCCATGAGTTTGTTAACATCCGACGAAACAATCAAAAATATGCATTAAAAGGTCTTGATTTAAATTAATTTACTGACGCCGTGGTGAGAGATTGACCGACTGAGCTAAGATGCACAATCTCCATATAATCTTCCAGACAGAAGGTTTGGTTCTGGATTTTAACTCCGGGTGTCTTTTGGACAAATGGATGAAAATTCACCCATTGTTCCAGAAATGAGGCAAGGCAATTTAACCCCTGAAGCTTCATTTCTATTACATTGGTTGACATTCCATCCATCCTAGATGGGATGTGGCAGAAAATTGCATGGCCCAGAGACTGCCTGCCGACACAAGGTAGGTGATGCGATCAGATTCCCGGACCATCTCATTGTAATTTTACATCAGGAAGAGGGTATGGTCAGAGCAGGGGAAGCCAAACCTTTTCTTGTAAAGTAGGAAGCATACCTGTCCTTCCTGGCCCCAGCTAACCTTTATTGGCCAAGCTACCAAAATCCTGCCCTCGCAAACACTCCCCTTGCACCCCCCCCATCCCCCCCCGCCACAACCCCCCCCCCCCACAACCCCCCCCCCCCCCCCCCCCCCCCCCCCCCACCCCTCCAACCCCCACTAATTTTAAGCAGGATTTTGGACAGATGGCGAAGTTGTCCACCCAAAGCTGACAGCACATTTTAAAATATGCAGCAAGGAGTCTAATGCTATCATCAGGCCTCAAATGAATTGGCAATGTACGGTCAGAAGGATAGGAAGGTTTTAGAGAGGGTGCTGAAAAAGATGACAAGAATGGTTCCAGGAATGGAGGGACTTCGGTTACAAGAGTAGATTGGAGAGGTTTGGGTTATTTAAAGAACATGGAGAGGAAATTTCATAGTTGTGTTCAAAATCATAAGGGGCCTGAATAGAGCAGATAGAAAGAAATTGTTCCCATTAGTGGAAGGGTTGCGAGTTCATCAACTCAAGGTGAATGTCAAAACATAAAGGAACAGATGCTCCATACCAATATTGGACAACTCATAGGCTATCAATTATTGGGAAGTGTTCGCTCATCTTATACAATTGCCACTTCCATTAAGGAGTGGGCACTTCTCATAGCCACAGTCTGAAGCATTAACCTTCGGGGGAACATCATAGATTCATTGAATACAGAAGGAGCAGAGAGATCTGGGGGTATATGCAGAAGGAGGCCATCTGGCCCACCGACTCTGCATCGACTCTCCGATAGAGCATCTTACCCAGGCCCACCCCTGCAACCCCATGTATCTACCCCACTAATCCCCCTAACCTACACATCTTGGGACACTAAAGGGCAATTTAGCATGGCCAATCCACCCACCAAATGGTGGCATAGCGGTCATGTCACTGACTGATAGACTAATGTTTTGGAGACACCGATCCAAATCCGACCACGGCAACTGAAGGAATTTAAATTCGATTAATTAATAAAAGTGGAATTGATGGCTCGTCTCAATGATGGCACTATCATCAACTGCTGTAAAAAAAACTCATCTGATTTACTGATGACTTTTAAGGAGGGAAATTGGCCATATCTGAAATGTCCTAGCAAGCTGCTTTGTTATACAACCATTCCAGAAAGGACTGCAGTGGTTCAAGAAGGTAGCTCACCACCACCTTCTCAACGGCAATTAGAGAAGGTCCACAAATGCTGTCCCTGCTCGAAATGTTCACAACTATTTTTAAAGAATATTAAAAATCTGAGAGAATTTTATCGAATTACATATGAGGAGCAAGGCGTCACAAAGTGCACCTTCGATGCAGTGCAACTCCAAAATAATTCTTCACTTGCTAGAGTGTCATTAAATTACCTCCCATGACTAATTTTAATGTAATGTGGTCTCTTTATAACCTTCCTCCACAGTACCTGTCATCTTTCCTCCTTTCTAGATAAAACAAATGCAAATCAAACTTAAGAACACAAGGTGTAGGAGCAGGAGTAGACTATCTGGCCACTGAAATCTGCTCTGCTATTCAAGAGGATCATGGCCACAACTTTCTTGCCTGTTCCCCATAAACCTTGGCTTGGTTGTAGATCAAAAGTCTGTCGAATTCACACTTGAATTATGTTCAATGATCCAGGCTCCATTCTCCAATCTCTCTGGAGTCGAGATTTCCAATAGTTAATGACTCTAATGAAAGAACAACTTCCTCCTCATACTTGTGATAAATGGGACACGCCTTATTCTGAAACTATGCCTCTTAGTTCTGGATTTCCCCATGTGGGGAAACATTCTCTCAGCACCTACCCTCTCAAGCCGCCTCAGAATCTTATACATTTCAATATGGTTACTTCTCATTCTTCTAAACGCCAGTATCGGCCCAACCTTCTTGTAAGATAATCCCTTTATCACAAGAATCAATCAAATGAACCTTCTCTGAACTGTTTCCAACACAAGTATGTCTCTCCTTAAATTAGGAGTCCAAAACTGGTGTTTGCGATGTGGTCTCAGTGACACTATACAGTTGTAACAGGACTTCCGCATTTTTATACTCCATTCTCCTTGTAATAAGGACCAACATTCCATTTGCTGATCTAATTGCTTACTGGTACCTCAATGGTAAATTCTGTACTTCATTTACGAAGACACCCACATCCCTCTGTATTGCAGCATTCTGTTGTCTCTCTCAACTTAGATTAAATAATAATCTGCTTCTTTATTCTTTCTACAAAGGTGGCTAAACTCACATTTCCCCGTGTTAAATCCATTTGCTAAATTTTTGCCCACTCACTGAAGCCACCTATATCCCTTTGCAGACTCTTTGTGCCGCTCCACAACTTTCTTTCCCACCTGCCTTCGTATTGTCAGCAAATGGGACTATAATATACTTCTTGATCCCTTCATCCAGGTCATTAATATATGCTGTAAATAATTGTTATGCTATTTTCTAGATGTCCTGCTAATACTTCCGAAAAATGGATTCCAATATTTTTCCAAGGACAGATGTTAGGTTGACTGACCTATAGCTTCCTGCGTTCTGTCTCCCTGCTTTCTTGAATAGGGGTGTTCTATTTGCAAGTTCCCAATCTGCTGGGGGCCTTTGCAGAATCTAGGGAATTTTAGAAGATTACAACCAATGTATCCATTATTTTTGCAGCCAGTTCTTCTAAAACTCTCAGATCCAGGCCATCAGGTCCAGGACACTTGTCAGCCTTTAGCCCATTAGCTGTCCGAATACTTTTTCTTTATTGACAATGATTGTTTTAAATTTCTCCCTCCAATTTGCCACCCGATTTTCGACTGTTGTTGGGATGTTTTTGGTGGCTTCTACCATGAAGTCAGATCTCAAATACTCATTCAAACTCTCTTCTATTTCCTTGTTTCCTATTATTAATTGCACAGTCCCATCTTTTACTTTAGCCACTGTCTTCCTTCCATGGTTGATGAACAGCAAGTTATCTTTTGACTTAGTAACCTACAGTCTTCTGGACTCAACACTGAGTTCAACAACTTTAACCTGAAACATTAGCCATGATTCTCCCATTGCGACCCGCAACTTTCCTGGTGGGTCACAGTGGGAGATGCGCGTCGCCGGCCTTGTTCCAAGATTTGTGCATGCACGAGTTGCCGAACAGTTGTCGGTCAGGCCACGCTGGAAACCGACAGGAAGGCAGGTAAGTAATTTGAATCTTTTTAAAATATGTTTTGAATGTTGTTTAAGTTTAATTATTGGGAACTTTCTGGTCCCGATTGAATCTCCCACCCCGCCAGGGGTACTTAATTACATTGCGGTTTAGACTAGCTTCCCACATTCGGGGAACTAGTGGGAGACCCCGCCGGAATAAAGGGGGGGGGCAATCGGGGCCCCCCAGGGGGTCGGCTGCCGGGGGGGGGGGGGGGGGGGGGGGGTGGTGCCCCCTGGGGGCCTGCCTCCCGGGAGGGTGTTTTACGGAAGGGGGGGGGGTCTGCCGGGGTGAGGGAGTTGGGGGATCACCACTACTGCGGGGGGGGGGGTTTAGGGCTGGCCCAGGAATGGTTGTGGGGGCCGTGATTGGGCCGTGGGGGGTCTTGAGGGGCAGCACTGCAGTGGTCCCGGGCTGGCCAGCAATCGGGGAGACTGATAGATTGGGACCACTGCGCATGCGTAAAGTTCCAGAACTGTCAAACTCTGACGCAAATAGCACCCCCCCGCCCCCCAGGTTTTTAATGATATTCACGACTGGGACCTCTGCAGCGCACAGAGTGCGGAGATTCAGGTGAGAAGCTGAACTGACAAAACAGTCAGGATCTGGAACAGTTTTCCTGCCAATTCAGCACTTTTGGGAGAATCACAGCCATTACCTCTGTTTCTCTCACAAGCAGGCCTGATTTGCTGAGGGGTGGGATTTTACAGCCTCGCTCATCCCAAAACTGTAAAATCCAGCCCGAGGTCAACAGATCTTTCCATGGTCCGCCCTCGCCCGGTTCAATTCCTGTGGCGGGCAGGACGGTAAAATTCCAGCCAAGATCTTTCTTGTTTGTGTTTTTATATTTCTTGTTAGATTAGCCTCAAATTCTAACTTTCCTTTTTTAAGTCATCCCTTGCTGGTTTCAAAAATATTCGGAAACATCTGCTCATCGTTAATCTTTACATCAAAACCTTTTCTTTCAATTTGATGCTATTATTAACTTCCTTAACCACTGATGCTTCATCCTTCTCGTAGTGTCTTTCTTTCTCAATGGAATATAAAAGTTAAATATCTACAACCGCTCACCTAGATTCTTACATTTCCAGCTATTCTACGAGTTCATTTTAACCAACTCTCCATGCCTTTATTAATTATTTAAATTTAAGATGCTATTTTCAGGCCCAGGTTTCTCCCCTTCAAACTGAGTGTCAAATTCCATCTTGTTGTGATCAGTCTTCCCGAGAAGATCCTTTATTATGAGATCATTAATTAATCCTGTCCCATTACACATTTACAAATGTGCTTTTCTTTGGTTGCTTCCATGTTGTTGTAAGAAATTGTCCCAAATATGCAGTATGAACTCATCCTCAACGTTTGCCCA
The DNA here is from genome assembly GCF_964213995.1 of Mustelus asterias. Classification (NCBI taxonomy): domain Eukaryota; kingdom Metazoa; phylum Chordata; class Chondrichthyes; order Carcharhiniformes; family Triakidae; genus Mustelus; species Mustelus asterias. The sequence goes on from NC_135803.1 coordinate 42,589,735, forward strand.
ATTTATATGAAGATTAAAATCACACGGCATTATTGTAGAACCTTTCTTACAGAGCCCAATATTTTTTGTCTATCTCTGTCCTACAGTATAGCTACTGTTCGGGGGCCTATAAACTATGCCCACCGGTGACTTTTTTCTCTATTTCTTATCTCCACTCAAACTATGGTTCTATGAAACTAATTCTGTCACCAGAATTCTACCGGCCTGCCTGCCATGGAATCGGAGCGAGTGAAGGGCAGACAACAGAAATGTCCGTTGACTTCGGGTGGGAATTTCCGATCTCACTTGAGTGAAGCTGTAAAATTCCACCCGAAATCTTGATCTTCTGAGCCAAGGTCATTTTTCATTACTGTGCTGATCTCATCCTTTCTTAACAGAGCTACCCGACCTTTATTCCCTTTCTTTCTATCCCTTTGAAATGTCAAATACCCTTGAATATTCAGTTCCCAAACTTAGTCACCATGCGACCATCTCTGTAGTAACTATCAAGGCATTCTCACTTATTTCTATTTGCGCCATCAATTTATCCATTTCGTTATGGATGCCATGTGCATTCAGATAAGAAAAACCTTTAATCCTGTCTATTTATTATTTTCCCCTACTCTGATCCTTTTTGCTGGTGTACCGTTATGTTTCAATGTCTCTGTCTCTTCCTATCATACTCTGGTTAGCATTACTCTGCCATTCTGTACTACTTCTCCTTTCTCAGTAACTTACTAAATTACTCTTCCTCACTTCCTCAGTCTGTTGTTCAAAGCCCTCTCTATAGCCCTGGTTATATGATTCATGAGGATACCAGTCCCAGCAGAGTTCAATTGAAGCCCCTCCCAATGGAACAGCTCCTTTTTACCACAATACTGGCGCTAATACCCTATGAATTGAAACCCATTTCTCCCACATCAATCATTTCTCCCACATTGATCTTTGAGCCACATATTCAACTCTGATGTTATTTATCCTATTTGTTTGAGGCTCGGGTAACAATCTAGAGATTATTATATTTGTGTTTTTTTAAATTTAGCTCTTAGCTGCTCATATTCCTTTAACAGAACCTTAGTCCAACTAGTACCCATGTGCACCATGACAAATGGGATCCTTCCTCTCCACTTCATGCTCCTCTACAGCCCCAAGGCTATGTCCTTAACCCTGGCCCTGGAGATGGAATGCAGCCAACGGGACCCAGACTCTTAGCTGAAGAGAACAGTGTTTATCTCCCCAATTATACTGTGCCCTACTACATTCCTTTTCACTCCCTCCAATTGAATGGCCCCTGTACCTTGGTACTGTGATCACTTTTTAAAAATCCATCTTGTTCTCGTCGACAGAGGCTCCAAGAACCTCAATCCCGTTGGAGTGAGGCTCCTCCAAGGCTATCTTCTTGATCCCCGTACCTGCCTCACTCGCAGTCACACCCTCCTGTCCTTGAAGATGGAGCAAATCTGACATACTTAATCTAAGGGTTCTGATCACCTCCTGGAAGAACAAGTGCCTGGGTAAGGTGTTGAAGCTTGGCGATGTGCTTGCTGCGGATCAGACTGGCGTCCACCAGATTCCACATTCTAAAGCTGAAATTCATCACATTCTCTATTGAAATTTATTCAACCAATTAGGGGCAGGATTTTACGACCTCGCTCAAGGGAGAACGGAAATTCCCGGCTGAGGTCAATGGACAATTCTGCTGTCTGCCCCTTGCCCGCTCCGATTCCGTGGCAGGCCAGGCGGTAGAATTCCGGCGCTGGTGTTTGTAACTGTTAGTGGGGCCTGAAATGGAATGTCAACAATAAACTACAGAGCCTTTCCAGCAGACAGAGCGGGGTAACTAGTGCGACATTAGTGGGATTTGAAATTGACGTCATATGAAATTGCTCAAAGGTCTTTCAGCAAGCAGAGAGAACACTCGCCACATGAGCCCCAACCCAGCAGCAACCCCAGCCCGAGCATCCCCCCGAGCCCTTGCACCCTTGAAGGCTCCCCAACCCAACTTGCACCATGGCAGAGGCTGACCTGCCCTTTTGCACCCTGGAGGTTAGTGCTGAACAATACTCAGATCCTCACTTACCCTCGCAACCCATGACGCGTGGTCCACACTTTAAGGAATCAGTAGTGATTTGTGCTTGCATGGCTTCCCACGTGGGAAAATTCCAGGGGGGCGGGGGGGGGGGTGATCGCATGCTAAACCCACTAATGAGACTGAAATCAAGTCAATCTCATGCTAATTCGCCTAGTGGTTTTTCTGGGTGAGATCAGGTTTGCACCAATGGAAAGGGACTGGGAAGCAAGTAATTTTCCCAAATTAGCTCGATCTGCGCCAGGCACAACACGGCCAGAAAATCTCAGTCTTTGGGCAGGATTTTATGGCCTCGCTCATCCCGAAACCGTAAAATCCCACCCGAGGTCAACGGACCTTCCCGTGCTCCGCCCCTCACCTGCTGCGATTCCTGTGCCGGGCAGGACGTTAAAATCCGGCCTATATGTCTGGATCCAGAGTCAACTCCCAATTTTTCGAATTACATAATTCCCAGATGTTTGGTGTGATTTCTTATCCTGAATGTATTCTTGAGAGATTAGAAAATTAATCTGCACTCTAGACAAATGAAGTGCCCAAACATGTTAAATAAATGTCGATGCACAGTTGAAAGAAAGCCTCTGAAAGAACTTTTGTCCTGCTTTCTTTCCCACCGAGTCTCTCCTTCCTATTTAAATTAAACCATACATCATATTGTATTGGTATCTCTGGAATTATTGAGTAACTAGCATCATGCAGTTGGAACCTTAATCATCAAGAATGTATCAGTTGTTTTGATTTATGTACAAATTATTTAAAGTTGATAAGAAATTCCAAATTCCTATCAAGAGAGTAATCTGTGGATTAAATTAAAATGTCAATTGATTTATAGACCCTGTGGGCGGGATTTTATAGCCTCGCCCGGGCAAGATCATAAAATCCCGCCCAAGACCAACAGAGATTTCCGTTCTGGGAGTTTCGACCTAGAATCCTCAAAGCAAAAGCGTAGGGCTGCTTGTTTAGAAGGAATACATCCAGTATTGTTTGCCCAACATTTTCCACATTAGGATCTTACCAGTATTGCTCTGTCAAATAATTTTAACAAGAAAGTAAATGTGTGCGTACAGTGTTGTATATCCAATAAAATCTAATATAGATTATTTGGGTATTTTTAGAGTCCCTTGACAACGCAATTTCAGTAAGGAGGTTACAGGACTGAATTACAGCCAACTGTTGTTGAGCTGCAAGAGAGAAACAGCTAACATTTCACCAAGCTGTTCACTTCCTTAAGATGCAGAACACTCCTCAATGCCACCTCAATCGTTTGGCACACTTAAGCAAAGGACAGAAGACTGTTCCATAAACAGGCACACACTGTGTGACTTCAATACTGCATTTCAACGTCAGGCAAGGCCACTGCATTTACATTCTCAGCAACTTTCTTACTCACTGGGGGCCCCAAATAATTTATTGAGGCAGGGGAGGTATTTTCTTGGGCTGGTGGGTGAAGGGGGGGGGATATGGGGAAGGGGTGTAAAATTCAAGGCCGAACACAGATCAAACCATATTTCGCTCTCTTTTAATTCTGTCAGAAATCCTGGCTATTCAATGGTGAATCCACAAGACATCTCCAGAAAAGAAAAAGTAGCCTCTATGACAGTGACGATTTCTGTCTTCCATTTCAGAGTCTGGACCACGAAGTCCAGTAAAGACAATGGGGACAATTTTTACAGACAAGCCCAGGGGTGTTTGGATGCATCCACAGAGATCCTGACATCATCCTACTCATTTTTGGGTTTCAACTGGGCAGGTTGGGAGGTGAGTAGACAACCCCCTTGGAGCTGTTGGGCTAGTTAGTTATACATTCTATTAGTTAGGTAAGTACTGTTTTAACCAAGCGTTCTGGCTCTAACCAGTGAACATATTTCCTGAGCTGTCACCAGGACCCATCAGGTGAGCATATAGTAGGGAGTGCTCCTTCAGTGGAACTGACAGGCCAGGAAGCCTTCGATCGATGAAATTGAAGAGTTCCAGCCACGGCCAGGCGGTGGCAGACTGCAGCTTTCTTTCTCAGAGAGTCTTTTTCACTGCTTGACAGGTGATTGCTAACTTCTTGGTCATCACTTCACCCGACACACTTCACTCACCTTGAACTGCAATTTCCATCTGTCAGCCATCACCACAGCATGGGAGCAGATTGTGTTGGTCTACCTTGCACCTCTGATAAGGAACAAGAGGAGCAGCAACATTAACATCACCAGCTGCATTCTCCTCAGCCACATTTCCCTCCTCAAGGCTGAAGGGATGGACACAGAGATCAACCTCCAAGTAGGCAGGATCCCCAATGTAGGGTGTACAGACAGAGGATCAGCTCATCTTGATACGTGTGAGCTCCAGTACCTCAGCTTTCAGAGCAGATCACGACAATCTCCTGACCAAGTCCTCCTTTCCAGTGGACCAGGAGCTTATGCATTGCCAGTGGGTGTCAAGGTGGCTGTCATTGGAAAGCCTTCACCTCTTTACGTCTCTATGTAGTTATGCATGCACAAGAGGTGCATTCTGCAAGGAGAGCAAGCAGAGATGTGAGTGTTGGAAATGGATGGCGTGGAAAGGAGGGAGGGTGACTGTGAGGCATGGGTGTGAGAGAGCAATGAGAGGAAGGAGGAATGGGAGTGTGGTTGTTCATGTGGGTAGACTGAATGTGAGGTGCCAGGGAAAGGAGCTGCAAGATATGTTACCCTGAGGAGAGCTGTGCAAGAGAATGCGAGGACAGTCAGAGTGTAAGGCTTAGCTCCTGAAAGTGTTGTGCTGCTCACCTTTCCCACTCTTTTGAGGTTCTGGATTCTCTTGGTACACTGTCTCCCTGATGGAAGGACTTGATGGAAGGACCTGATGGAAGCTTCTCTTGCTGACTTTCGTGGCTTTTTCCATCCATGCCTGTTTGTTTGGAGAGGCTGTCCTTTTCCTTCTGTCCTTGAGAGAGATCACCCCACGGCAGTCCCTCAGACCCAGCAGCACAACCTGCAGCTAAGAGTGAGACACCTCAGGAACAGCCTTCCTGGGTCTCCTCTCCACTCCTGTGGTTGCTGCAGCCTCAAAGTTCTGTGCTCAATTAAGCTTTTTAGAATTGTGTCAGGGTCCCTTTAATTAGAAATCTTTCCTTTGACAGGTCTGCACTGGATGTTGATCAGGAAACCTGGTTTCTTGACCCACAAATGGTCCTTCAGTTTGGCAGGGCTAAGTATTGAAAATTACATCCAATGTATTGTTGTGAACTTGATTATTACAGGTGGCATGATGGCACAGTTGTTAGCACTGCTGCCTCACAGTGCCAGGGACCCGGGTTTGATTCATGGCTTCGGGTCACTGTCAGTGTGGAGTTTGCACATTCTCCCCATATCTGCGTGGGTTTCCTCTGGGTGCTCCGGTTTCCTCCCACAGTCCAAAGGTGTGCGGCTTAGGTGGATTGGCCATTCTAAATTGTCACTTAGTGTGAGGGGAGTAGCTAGGGTAAATGCACGGGGTTATGGGGATAGGGCCTGGGTGGGATTGTGGTCGGTGCAGACTCGATGGGCTGAATGGCCTCCTTCTGCACTGTAGAATTCTATGATTCTATGATATGATATGATTCTATGTTTGAAATCCTAAAACTCCCAATATTAGTGTCAACATTTGAATTCAGTGACTCTGACAGATGAAGAAATGATGAAGGACGACTTATTACAGTAATGTAACAGTTGGCTACTTTTGTTTCTGCTAATGAAATTATATGCAATGAAATCACTCTTTCAAATCCATGCAATCATACTTGTTCGTTAGTTTGTCCCAAGTGCTGATAAATGAACATTTCTTCCATTTTTGAGCCAGGATGCAAATACAATTCAGGGTTATCAACTTACGATAGAAATAACTTACCAAGTGCAACAGTACCCATCAGGAAGGGTGTTCCGATACTGGAGAAATCGTTGATTATTTCCTGATGGACCTCGGAGCCTACGACAAAGGTCACAACTACCTGTAAAGAAGAAAACAGAATTGTGCAAATGGACTAATCAACATGATACAATGGGCCGAACCTTCCAGCCCTGTCAAAGCAGATTTGGGATTGGGGTTGGGGCTGGGGATATTCTGGGGGTGGGGGGAGTGGGGGGAGCAGTGAAATAGTGAATAGCCGTGTTGGGATAGCTACCTGACCCATTCCCGTCACCAGGACACTTTACCAGGTGCAGACTGGGAAGTCGATCGGTTGCCCTCTCCACAAAGGCAGGCAGCAAACTGACATTATCAAGGCCCCATGAGGGGTGGCTTTGTGGTCTTATTGGCATTTTTTACAGCAGAGCATCTGCCTGCCTAGTCCAAGACTCCTTGTACAAAAAGGGGGTTGCATTCACAATAGGTTGAAATTTGTGCTGAGATCAATCTACTTTTTTTGTATTCATTCATGGGACATGGGCGTCACTAGCTGGAGGGCGTTCATTGCCCATCTCTAGCTGCCTGAGAGTCAACCACATTGTTGTGGCTCTGGAGACCAGTTAAGGATGGCAGATTTTGTTCCCTGAAGGGCATTAGTGAATCAGATGGGTTTTTATGACAATCGACAATGGCTTCATGGTCATCAGTAGATTCTTAATTCCAGATATTTTTTCTTGAATTCAAATTCCACCACCTGTTGTGGTGGGATCCAAACCCTAGTCCCCAGAACATTAGCTGAGTTTCTGGGTTAATAGTCTGGCGATAATACCACTAGACCATTGCCTCCCATGTAAAATCTACTCTTGCTAATTCGGGGTAGATAGAAGCAGGCTGTTTTCAGTAATTGGTGGGTGAGGAATGAGAGGCTAGAGATATCCGATAACATGCCAGAAATTTAATGTCAACACATTTTCACCTGAGGAGAAGAATTTCAAAACCCAAGATATATGTAATAGGAATTACCAGGTTGAGTCTGATATCTGTTTACTTTTGTCTTTCACACATAGGAATTGATGAAAAGAATTCATTTACAAAAGAACATTTTAAAAAATGCATTCTGTACATGTTTAGACCAAAGTTGCAGAATATTATACTCACGGTGATGATTAACAGAGTCCCTTTTGCCAGTGTCAAAATGGATGTGATTGGCTGTATAATAGCTTGAGCCAGAATAATTGCCAAAGACAAGACCCACGTGAAGAATGGAATGACATAGACATGCCTATGATTAAAATAAAAAGTTTTTATATAATATTGGAACAAAGAAAAGTACAGCACAGGAACAGGCCCTTCGGCCCACCAAGCTCATGCTGATCATGATGCCCTAACTAAACTAAAAAAAAATCTGCCCTCACTTGGACCATATCCCTTTATTCCCTCCCTATTCATGTACACATCCAGATGCCTCGCAAATGTTGCTAATCTGCCTGCTTCCAATTCTTCACAATTCTTCACAGTAGTGTCAAACAGAGAGGAGTTACCTCGGACTGAGGTACTTCAACATTCAGTGCCGGCATGATTTCTAATTGAAATAAATGACCTGGATTTAGAGAATTGAATACAAAGCGGTAAGATTAGCAGAGCATATCGTCTTAGGTGGGGATGGCGGGCAGTGGAATTGGAAAGGGTGGGTAGATATTACAAAATGGGGCTCATTTGAACCTCAAAAAATGTACAGGTTTGGTTTGGGTGCACGGGAGGTTAAAAAGTGAACAATCTGAAACAGAACTAAATCTCCCTCCAATCTACGCAATTCCAGGAGGGGGAAGTGTGGAGGAAGGTACCTAATCCACTCAGGAGGTGTTCCGCGGAGTCACTGTGACATTTTAAGGAGGCTATGTTCCTTCATTCAACAACGATTCTATTTTTAACCAGTTGGCTGTTTTTTTTCAGTCAGGCTGGTTGTTTAGGGGGTGGGGAGGGAGCTGTGTGGAGCCGGCATGGAACCTACTGAACAAATGTCAAAAATGCTGTAGAGTTAAAAACTGCAAAATGTTTTGGAAACCCATACTTCTCTGTTTCCCATCCCTCCTCAGACAGAATGCGCCTCAGAGCCAAGTACCTGGCCAATGCATAAGTGAGCAGTACAATGACAGGCAAAACTCAATGCTGACAAGCATAAGGTGCTAAACATAAAAAAGGAAACATAAGCAGCATGCAAACTCTCCGAATAATAATGACCTAGGTAATTGGTGAAGCTGAAAAACAAGTCTTTTATCCAACCATAACAAAGCAACAATCAATGCCAACACTATGCTGAAAGACATGACCAAAACAATAGAACAGAAACCATAGGAAGTAAAGGTCAAGCAGCAAGTTTAATACTGTGCCTGGTGCTGGTTGCTAAGAAACGAGAGAGTTTCGAGTGCTGGAGGCAGTGCAGAGAAAACCCGTAAGATTGATTGTGAGTGTTTTGGTCTGAGTTACGGAGAAAAACTGCATGGACTTGGGCTTTTCCCTCTGGAAAGAAGGCACTCGAGAGGTGATCTTTAGAGATACAGGATAGTTACAGATGTAGGAAAAGCCCAGAGGATTTGTTTTAATTGTGGGTGCAGAACGAAAGGACGCATATTCAAATGAATAAAAGGTCACTTTCGGACTGATATCAAATCTTCTTTTTCACATAAACAGTATTTAGGTATGGCATAAACTTGCAGTTAGGGTACAGGGGGAGGCAAAAGTCCGGGGATAATGTAAAAACAAATGGATATTAAATGCTGAGTCATTAACATTGCTACATGGATGAATCAAGATGGGTCAAATCGACTTCCTCAGCTGCAATTAAGGACTGAATTCCACCAACAATTTTACATCTCACAATCTTACATCTTACAAACTCTGACAGAATTATAAAGCCATTGTGCTTTCATCATTTGCTGCATTTTTCACAATGAATGTTGAATAAGACCCTAAGATGTAGGAGCCCATTCAGCCCATCGAGCATGCTCTGCCATTCAATGAGATCGTGACTGATCTGATATGATAATGATATGAAAATCAAACATAACATAGAATAGTTACTGGAGGCTGGACTCCAGAATCCAGGCTCCAAACACAGTGGGCAGGATTTTACTGCCTTGCTCGAGCAAGACTGGAAAATCCCACCCGAGGTCAAGGACATTTCCATTGTCCGCCCCTTGCCTGCTCCGATTCCGATGGGGTAGTAGAATTCTGGCGAGAATCTCAGCATCTACCATTGTTGCAGTGGGGGTGGGGCGGTTCACAAAGGAAGCTACACGTTAAAGTGAGGCTGCTTCAAACAGCTATGATTTTCTCTGGAATGTTCAAAACACGACTAATGCAATTTTGACTTGGTAACAGAAGGTCTAAGCTCACTAGAATCCGTTGGAGAGGTAGGAAGCCCTTTTGAAGATGTAAGTAACCATTTGGGATATGACCCCCAAGTCACCTTTGGGGAGGTACAGTGCCCTTTGGAATTGTTAAAAATAATCATAAATGTGCATAAAAAGTAATTATATCATTGAAACTGTTAACTTCAATGGAGCTGTCAACTTAGTCAAAAAGTACTATAAAAAGAGCTCTCATAAGGAGCTGCCAAGATGCTAAGGCATTTAAAACTCCTGCACTTTGAATAATTGAAACAAAAAACTGCTTGCAGTGTTAAAAACAAAATGCTTGTTATTTCACCCATTCTTTTTGATTTGACATGATTTGATTTATTATTGTCACACGTATTAACATACAGTGAAAAGTATTGTATCTTGCGCGCTATGCAGACAAAGCATACTGTTCATAGAGAAGGAAACGAGAGAGTGCAGAATGTAGTATTACAGTCATAGCTAGGGTGTCGAGAAAGATCAACTTAATGCAAGGGAAGTCCATTCAAAAATCTGACAGCAGCAGGGAAGATGCTGTTCTTGAGTCAGTTGGTACGTGACCTCAGACTTTTGTAGCTTTTTCCCGATGGAAGAAGGTGAAAGAGAGAATGTCTGGGGTGCATGCGGTCCTTAATTATGCTGGCTGCTTTGCCGAGGCAGCAAGAAGTGTAGACTGAGTCAATTGATGTCTTTTGACATAAATCTGAGTGTTGTCATTGCAGGATTAATGCTGCATGACTGATTTCACAACCTTTCATTATCACAGTGGGGTGCTAATCATGCAGTTTAATTAACATTTCAAGTGGTTGCAATCTCTTTGAAGTGGGTTTTATGAATTCCAATACTGGTTTTCAGAAGGAATTAAAGGAAGTTATATGTAGTGAATATTTTTTATATCAATTAGGGCGTTGATTTTTGAAAAGAAAAACTTGGAAGTTGTGGGCAGAAGTTAAATTCCTCAATGCAGCAGAAGGTTCCACTAAATCCCATAGAAGTCCACCTTCAATACCCAGAGCGAGCAGACCTAACAGGTGTAAGCTGTACATATAAAATTCCTAAACACAAGTCCTTAAAAAAGCACTGCAGTGATCAGAAATTTTCATTTAAATCGCTGTCCTGCTTCTGAAAATAGTCTAGCCATGAATATGAGATTATAAAAAGCCTGATATGTAATTTACACTTCACAAAAAATACACCGATTATTCCGTGAGTCCATTTACACAGTGCATTTTGATGATCCTCCCTGATACCTCACTCCATAGCTTTATTCATCTTGGGCAAAAAGGTTTCATGATTTCCTGCCTTATTCCCAACTATCTAAATGTTAATCCGAGTGATTGATGCTTTGCAGCAGTTTTATTTTGTTTTGCCAATTAATCTCATCAAGTTTTCATCATATACACAAATTCGGAAGAATGATCCCATTAGGTACATTGCTGCCGAGTTACTTCATACAATTATGCAATACTCTTCTGCTCCACGCAAGTCCAAAAAATTGTCTTTTCAAATGCTTATGCCAAAATTGACTCGCGGCAGGACCAGAATTTTACCGTCCCGCCCGCCACGGGAATCGGAGCAGGTGAAGGGCGGACCATAGAAAGGTCTGTAGACCTTGATGGGATTTTACGGTTTCAGGATGAGTGAGGCCGTAAAGTCTCACCCCATATGTCAGTGCAATTTGTTTTTAAAATGAATGGTTACCTAAAATCTAAAATGGCTGTCGTCTGTACAACTTTTTTTATCATAGAATCCCTACAGAGCAGAAGGATGCCATTTGGCCCATCAAGTTTTGTACCACCAACAATCCCACCCAGGCCCCATCCCTGTAACCCCATGTATTTACCCTGCATTGAGGAGCAATTTATCATGGCCAATCTTTGGAGTGTGGGAGGAAATTGGAGCACCCAAACGAAACCCATGTAGACATGGGGAGAATGCGCAAACATAGGGTGGCATGGTGGCTCAATGTTTAGCACTGTTGCCTCAGAGCACCAGGGACCTGGGTTCAATTCCGGCCTTGGGTCACTGTCTGCGTGGAGTTTGCACATTCTCCACATGTCTACGTGAGTTTCCTCCGGGTGGTCAGGTTTCCTCCCACATTCCAAAGATGTGTGGGTTAGGTTGATTGGCCATGCTAAATTGCCTCTTACTGTCAAGGGGATTAGCAGGGTAAATACGTGGGGTGACAGGGTACGGCCTGGGTGGGACTGTTGTCAGTTCTTGCTTGATAGTGCAGAAGCAGGCCATTCAGCCTGTCAGGATTTTATGATTCTACGATTCCACAGTTACCCAAGGCCGGAAATGAACCCAAGTCCCTGGTGCTATGAAGCAGCAGTGCTAACCCCTGTGCCACCATGCCGCCCCTGTAGAATGTAGCAGCCTTGACACTGTTTAATTGCTTTCTAAACGCAACATTTTAAAATTGCAAATCTGGTCACAATTTAATAATTTATAGAAAGAATGTAATTTTGATAGTACCCCTTAACTATGCAAAATACAACAAATACAATGAACAAATTTGAAATGCAGCTACAGATGTTGGGTTGGCAAATGGAATGCAAGAATTTGTTTTTATTAATTGGCAGGACATGGGCATCGTTGGCAGGCCAGCATTTATTGCCCAACCCTAGTTGCCCTGGAGGGCAGTTGAGAGTCAACCACATTGCTGTGGCTCTGGAGTCACATGTAGGCCAGACCAGGTAAGGACGGCAGAATTCCTTCCCTAAAGGATATTAGTGAACCAGATGGGTTTTTCCGACAATCGACAATGATTTCATCGTCATCAGTAGATTCTTAGATTTTTTTACTGAATTCAAATACTTTTCACTGTATACTAATACATGTGACAATAGTAAACCAAATCAAATCACTTCCACTATCTGCTTCAAGAAGACAACCATCATCCCGGGACCAGAGAAAAGCCAGGCAGCGTGCCTTAATGACGATCGTCCGGTGGCTCTGACATCAATCATTATGAAGTGCTTCGAAAAGCTAGTCAATGCATGAATCAATTCTGGCCTCCAATATTGCCTGGATCCACTCACTACATGTCGCCTACCTCCGCAACAGGTCCACAGCAGATGCCATTTCCCTGGCCCTGCACTCAACATCTAGATAACAAAGACACCTATGTCGGACTCCTACTTATCGACTGCAGCTCAGCTTTCAACACCATTATTCCTATGAAACTCATCTCCAAATTCTGTGGCCTGGGGCTCGGCTCCTCCCTCTGCGACGGGATCCTGAATTTCCTAACGCACAGACCGCAATCAGTAAGGATAGGCAACAACACCTCCTCCATGATAATCCTCAACACCGGTGTCCCACAAGGCTGTGTCCTCAAGCCCCTTCCCATACTCCTTATACACCTATGACTGTGTGGCCAAATTCCCCATCAACTCGATTTTCAAGTTTGCTGATGACACCACCGTAGTGGGTGGGATCTCAAACAATAATGAGACGGAATTCAGGAAAGAGATAGAGAACTTGCTGAACGGGTGTAACGACAATATTCTCTCCCTCAGTGTCAACAAAACAAAGGAGATAATCATTGACTTCAGGAAGCGTAGTGGAGGACATGTCCCTGTCTATATCAATGGGGACAAAGTAGAAATGGTCGAGAGCTTCAAGGTTTTAGATCACCAACAACCTGACCTGGTCCCCCCATGCCGACACTATAGTTAAGAAAGCCCACCAACGCCTCCACTTTCTCAGAAGACTAAGGAAAATTGGTATGTCCATGACAACTCTCACCAACATTTGCAGATGCACCATAGAAAGCATTATTTCTGGTTGTATCACAGCTTGGTATGGCTTCTGCTTTGTCCAAGACCGCAAGAAACTACAAAGGGTTGTGAACGAAGCCCAGTCGATCACTCAAGCCAGCCTCCCACCCACTGACACTGTCTACACTTCTCGCTGCCTCGGAAAAGCAGCCAGCATAATTAAGGATCCCGTGCACCCCGGACATACTCTCTTCCGCCTTCTTCCGTCAGGGAAAAGGATACAAAAGTCTGAGGACACATACCAACCGACTCAAGAACAGCTTCTTCCCTGCTGCCATCAGACTTTTGAATGGACCTACCTTGCACTGAGTTGATCTTTCTCAATACCCTAGCTATGACTATAACACTACATTCTGCACTCTGTCCTTTCCTTCTCTATGAACAGTATGCTTTGTCTTCATAGTGCGCAAAAAACGATATTTTTCACTGTATACATGTGATTATAATAATTCAAATCTGTTGTGACAGGATTCGAACCTGGCTGCCCAGAAGATTAGTTGAGTTTGTGGATTAATAGTCTAGCAATAATACCACTAGGCCATCGCCTCCCTTTTAATGCAACCCATCACGATTTTTTTTCAAAATTGGTTAATCATTGAGTTTTAGTTGAATCTTTTTATCTCACTGCCTTTCAAAATTCTGCAAAGCTGGATGAAATCTCAGATGAATGTCAGCAACATATCAATTTTATTGCGGATGCAGCAACTTTCACACTATTCAGTCATTCAAATTTTATGCACGTAACTTTATACCAGCAAAATCCTTTTTCCTCTGACTTGAACCATAACTGAATACTCAGGAAGCATTCACTTTTATTATTGCATTTGCACGCATGCATCAAACCTTGGATTATATATACAGCTTGTAGAGTGCAGCAATGTTGAAATCAAAGAGTATGGTGCAGTGTTAAGGGCGGGGGAGGGTGGAGTTTGACAATGTCATCTTTTATTCAATAAGTTCCCAATCTCAGCAGTGACTTTAGAAGAGAACAAAGCCCAGGAATGTCCAGGCAAAGAGGAAGGAAATCCTGAAAGGAAATCATCCTGGTTTTAAAAATGCAATCAATTTCAAAAGCAGAATGGAAAGAATCCTCAAAGAAGCATAGGTGACCTTATCACTGCAGTTGATCGGAGTGAAATGGAAAACTAAAGGGAGAAAGTCCTTTCAAAATACATCCATTAAAAACTCATGAAAGAAAAGAATATCGTGTGGGTCACAAATTGGAAATGTGACCATTCTAATGTTGAAAGTAATATTTCCCCAGCAACACCATCTCCTTAGCCAGCATTCATTGAGCAATACTACACTTCTTTTGTTAATTCTTCAATAAAGTTCATACATGCTTTGAAAGCCAATTTAAAATATAATGGGCCGAATATTCCCGTCCCAGGACATGGACCATGCAACCGTTGGTTGACCTTGGGCAGGATTTTTCAGTCTTGGGGTGAGTGTGGCCGGAAAATCCCACCCAATGTTTCACGTGGCTGTAAAACAAACCATTAATTTACCAGCAAATGAAAAAGAAGAAAGCAAACATTTATGCTGGCAGAATCCTGGCAATATTTCGAGATGCCTTTTGCCTAAATGATATTTTCAACCATTTTTATAAATTGGCCAGTTATCAAAATATTATAGTGGAATGTTAAGGTAGAAATGAACAGCCCTCAAAAGCTTGTACCTATCTTGAGCTGTTAATATATTGTACTTCGGACAGCATTATAATGATTTGCCTGCAAAATCCATCTGCACCCCATTAGAACAGAATGGGTTTTTTTGACAGAGAAGAAATAGACAAATTCACATAAGAACTGGGTCATCCTTTTTCCTGTTTAACCGCACTGTTTTTTTCCCGAATAAACTCATGGCTTCATGGTACAATTTAAGCAAAAGAGAAAAGAAAATGAAAATTCAGACCTATATAAATTCTAATTGAAATATATGATTAATGAAGTATTGTGCAACGTGGCATATGCTTCATATTATTATAGCACTGCCGCAAATACAAGCCCATAATTTACATGAAACATTTTAGCTGGACCCTCAAAAGCACAACGCATTCAAATTGACTGCATTTGTGCTTTTGAAAAAGTCATTGTGCTTGCTAACCTTCAGGAGCATGAAAAACTAAGACAGCGTGACAACACAAATTTATTTTACCAATGAAGAAATAGATTCAATTTGTACTTCTGCTTGCCCTAGCAAGATTAAAAAGCTTATTGATTGACTATTCATCTACTTCAAATTAAGTTCAATGTAGCATTTTCAACAATCTGAACTGGTCACTGAATTTGCCAATAAGGGAAATTCCTGATTTATGAGCTCGTACAATAAATTTTTTACTGAGACTATTCCAGCTTTATATGTTTCTGCTTGTCTGGTTTTACACCCAAGTTCTGCTCTGGGGCAATAAGGGAATTCCTGAACAAAAAATGTCATTACAGTAAATATTACAGGTGACAAAAGTACTTCAACTGAACATAATTGCCATGGTTAGTACCATCATAAATTCCTAAACTTTGCCACAATGAAATAAAGAAATTCATTAAGCTTTCATACAGGAACTTGAATCTTAACTTAAATTAGCTCAAATGCTGACTTTAAGATGCACCTATCAACACTTTCCTGTTAACATTTCCTATATTAGACCATTTTTAATACAAATGCCAGTTCACT
This sequence comes from Mustelus asterias, assembly GCF_964213995.1. Taxonomy (NCBI): domain Eukaryota; kingdom Metazoa; phylum Chordata; class Chondrichthyes; order Carcharhiniformes; family Triakidae; genus Mustelus; species Mustelus asterias. The sequence goes on from NC_135803.1 coordinate 42,605,508, forward strand.
ATTTCAAGGAGAGTGGGAGAGATTGTCACAATGTCTTCGTACATATCCATCTTTCAATCAAAATCTCAAAAACAGACTACTGGGTCATCACCACAATGCTATTTGTGGGATCTTTCTGTGCACAACCTGGCAGCCATATTTCCATAATTACAGTGACTATTTTATCAATCAAGTATTTTTGAACTGAAATGCTTCGGTACAATTGAAGTTGCGAAAAGTGTTATAATAAATGCAAGTTCTTTGTTTTTGGGAATATGGCACAAATTATATTGGCACCAGCTTAGATATTTTTATATGTTGTCTTCCCATAACTGGAAATGTTCATGGTTTAATTGACTGATAATAATTGTGGATCATTGCGAATGCTGGATATGTATTTTTCTCAAGTTTCTTGTGGCCACTGGTAATACTGACCCCAAAGGGGTGGGAACTTAATTCAAAAGAATAATGGGTTGAGCGTGATATGATTCTGAGCCCTATGATATTTCTGTTTGAAACAAGTACACTTCTTTGTAATTTTGTGCGCATAAATCGAGATGCCAATCAATGCCCATTTGAGTGGGAAATGGCACTCGGGAGTGCAGTTGCGCATTAGGCGCCAACTCTGAGGATGGCGAGCATCAGTCGTTCGCCATCCTTAAAATTCTACCCCATGATTTTGACCCAGCAAAAATGAAGGAGCAGCGATGTAGTTCCAGGTCAGGATGGTGAGGAACTTGCAAGTGGTGGTGTTTCCATGCGTCTGTTGCCCTTGCCCTTCTCAGTGATAGAGGTCGTGGTTTGCTAGGTGCTGTCAAAGGAGTCTTGACAAGTTGATGCAGGGAATCAATCTAGAATACAGACTGGCAAAATTTCTTCTGGATCAGAGCTCTGATGAAGGGTCATCCAACTCGAAACATTGGCTCTATTCTCTCTCCGTAGATCCTGTCAGATCTGCTGAGATTTTCCAGCACTTTCTGTTTTTGTTTCAGATTCAAGCATCCACAGTACTTTACATTTATCCCAGTACATACAGTGTTGCTAATATTAGTTTCCAAGGGATTCACATTTCTCTCCACTCCCCTTTTCCTTCATAAAATTGAAATATTTTTGTATTGATTTCCATTTCCCTTGCAAATTTCTTTTAATTCTTCACATCATGGGTGGCACGGTGGCACAGTGGTTAGCACTGCTGCCTCACAGCGCCAGGGACCCGGGTTCGATTCCCAGCTTGGGTCACTGTGCGGAGTTTGCACATTCTCTCCCCTTGTCTGCGTGGGTTTCCTCCGGGTGCTCCAGTTTCCTCCCACAGTCCAAAGATGTGCAGGTTATGTTGATTGGTCGTGCTAAATTGCCACTTAGTGTCAGGGGGACTAGCGGGTAAATACATGGGATAACAGAGAAAGGGACCAGATGGGATTGTGGTTGCTGCAGACTCGATGGGCTGAATGGTCTCCTGCACTGTAGGGATTCTATGATTTGTTTGACACTCTTTGCTGTCTTTTGTATCTGTCATAATCACCAGGATCTGTGCTAGTTTTTGCCTTTGTATATGCTTTTTCTTTTACATAAGAACATAAGAAATAGGAGCAGGAGTAGGCCATCTAGCCCCTCGAGCCTGCCCCGCCATTCAATAAGATCATGGCTGATCTGAAGTGGATCAGTTCCACTTACCCGCCTGATCCCTATAACCCCTAATTCCCTTACCGATCAGGAATCCATCTATCCGTGATTTAAACATATTCAACGAGGTAGCCTCCACCACTTCAGTGGGCAGAGAATTCCAGAGATTCACCACCCTCTGAGAGAAGAAGTTCCTCCTCAACTCTGTCCTAAACTGACCCCCCTTTATTTTGAGGCTGTGCCCTCTAGTTCTAGCTTCCTTTTAAAGTGGAAAGAATCTCTCCACCTCTACCCTATCCAGCCCCTTCATTATCTTATAGGTCTCTATAAGATCCCCCCCTCAGCCTTCTAAATTCCAACGAGTACAAACCCAATCTGCTCAGTCTCTCCTCATAATCAACACCCCTCATCTCTGGTACCAACCTGGTGAACCTTCTCTGCATTCCCTCCAAGGCCAATATATCCTTCCGCAAATAAGGGGACCAATACTGCACACAGTATTCCAGCTGCGGCCTCACCAATGCCCTGTACAGATGCAGCAAGACATTTCTGCTTTTATATTCTATCCCCCTTGCGATATAGGCCAACATCCCATTTGCCTTCTTGATCACCTGTTGCACCTGCTGACTGGGTTTTTGTGTCTCATGCACAAGGACCGCCAGGTCCCTTTGCACAGTAGCATGTTGTAATTTTTTACCATTTAGATAATAATCCAATTTGCTATTATTTCCTCCAAAGTGAATAACCTCGCATTTGTCAACGTTATACTCCATCTGCCAGATCCTCGCCCACTCACTCAGCCTGTCCAAATCTCTCTGCAGACCTTCTACGCCCTCCACACGATTCACTTTTCCACTTATCTTTGTGTCGTCTGCAAACTTTGTTACCCTACACTCAGTCCCCTTCTCCAGATCGTCTATATAAATGGTAAATAGTTGAGACCCCAGTACCGATCCCTGCGGCACACCACTAGTTACCATCTGCCAACCAGAAAAGCACCCATTTATTCCAACTCTCTGCTTCCCGTCGGATAGCCAATCCCCAATCCACACTAACACCCTACCCCCAACTCCGTGTGACCCAATCTTCTTCAGCAACCTTTTGTGAGGCACCTTATCAAATGCCTTTTGGAAATCCAAAAACACCGCATCCACTGGTTCCCCTCCGTCAACCACACTAGTCAGATCTTCATAAAAATCCAACAAGTTTGTCAAGCATGACTTTCCCCTCATGAATCCATGCTGCGTCTGCTTAATCAAACCATTCTTATCCCGATGACCTGCTATTTTCTTCTTTAATGATGGATTCCAGCATTTTCCCAACTACAGGCGTTAAGCTAACCGGCCTGTAGTTACCCGCCTTTTGTCTATTTCCTTTTTTAAACAGCGGTGTAACATTAGCCGTTTTCCAATCCGCCGGCACTACCCCAGAATCCAACGAATTTTGATAAATAACCACTAACGTATCCGCTATTACCTCTGACATTTCTCTCAGTACCCTGGGATGCATTCCATTCGGGCCCAGGGACTTGTCCACCTTCAGTCCCGTTAGTTTACCAAGCACTGCCTCCCTGGTAACATTAATTGTATTGAGTACCTCTCCTCCTACCAACCGTCTATCGTTAATATTTGGTGAACTATTTGAGTCTTCCACCGTGAAGACCGACACAAAAAACTTATTTAAAGTTTCAGCCATTTCCTCATTTCCCACTATTAAATCCCCCCTCTCGCCCTCCAAGGGTCCAACATTCACTCTTGCCACTCTATTCCTTTTTATATATTTGTAAAAGCTTTTACTATCATTTTTTATATTTAGAGCTAGCCTAGCTTCATAACCTATCTTTCCTTTCTTTATCGCTTTCTTAGTCGTTCTTTGTTGTTTCTTAAAGTTTTCCCAATCTTCCGATTCTCTCACTATTTTTGGCCACTCTGTACGCATCGGTCTTTAATTTAATACTCTCCTTAATTTCCTTTGTTATCCACGGCTGGTTATCCCTTTTCTTACAGTCCTTCTTTATCACCGGAATATATTGTTGCTGAGTACTGAAAAGGATCTCCTTAAAAATCCTCCACTGTTCCTCAGCTGTCCTACCTACCAGTCTGCTCTCCCAGTCCACCTTAGCCAATTCAGCCCTCATCCTATCGTACTTATAGGTTGATATTGTCTCTTACCTTTTAATTACCCATAGGTTTTACTTGGCCAGTAGGTTCCTGCTCTTTAGCAGCATAAACTGGCTCTGCAACAGATTAAATTTGTCTTTGAGCACCTCCTACTGGTCTTCTGCCCAGTTTAAAGTGGACAATCTCCATCTCATCCCATTGAAGACTGCCTTACCTAAATCTAGAATCAGAGCGGCTGTTTTCATTTCTCACTTTCAAACACTACATTGAACTGAATCATATTATGATCACTATTAGATAAATGTTCACACATTGTGTTAGGCTGTAAATTATATCTGACTCATTACTAAATCTGGCTTGAATCCTAATTGGTTAAGGCACATTGTCGCAGAGAGCGGCTATGAGCAGACAAAAAATTAACTACCTTTCTGACCTGAACTCGTCTGGATATCCTAAAAAAATTTAACCCATCCCCCAATTAAAATGACTCTGCCTTAGCTATTTTTAGCACTTATACAAGCTACCACTTCACAGCTGTTACGGGGTGCCTATACACAACTCTCACTGCAGTTTCAATCCTTTTTATTTCTTAGTTCTTCTCATTGAAACTTCTCTGCCTGCTTGCCTCACATTATATCCTCTCTTATCAATGAAGTGATTCCATCCTTAATCACCTTAGTTTCTGTACCATTTTCCTTCTCTTTCCTGTAGATGTTATAACCTGCTGTATTTAGTTCCACGTCTTGACTGTGTTGCAGCGATATCTTAGTAAAGACGACCATGGCAAACCCTCCAAGTTGAGTTTGCGCTTGCAATTCATTCAATGTGTTCCTTCTATTCTTTGCACTTGTGTGAAGAATGCTTATTAGGATCACACACCCTAATCTGTCCCTTCTGCACTGTTTTACTCACACATTTCTTATTTCTCTCTCCATGTTTAATTACTTTACATCTTTTAGTTTTCCCTTTGCCTGTAGTTTATAAGCCACGTTTTTTGACTATTACTCTCCTGTCTTCCCTTTTGTTTTAGAACCACAGAAAGATAACGAACTGCAGAAAAGAGATGGCTTGAAGTAACCTTAAGCCCTGTCACAAGATAGTCTACTCTGACTCCACCACTTCCTCACTTCCCTTTGTCTGTTTTCTCGCACATGGTTATTGGAGGAGAATTCACAATAGCGGCATTTAAGGGGCATCTAGACGAATACATGAATAGGACAAGAATGAAAGGACTCCGTAAGTGCATTCGGTTTTAGTTTAGGCAGGCATCATGATTGGCGCAGGCTTGGAGAGCCTTAGGGTCTGTTCTTGTGCTGTACTACTCTTTGTTCTTCTTTGAGAGTGGCAGGTCGGCGAATACAACAGCGGGGTCTGGATGAGTTGTTACTGAGACCAGTGTCTCATCATGTCCACTAATCTGCACAATAGCAAATCAGAAGGCAGTTCAGAGATTATTGAAGAAATGAGGCTTTTGAAGCTCCAATCAACAGCTCTCTTCATCTGTGGTTCAAAACCTCCAGGAAGGAACCAGTCACAGTGCAGCCCTAGGTCTCGAGTGGCATGAAGTGAAAGACTTGCTGAGAGGTCTCTGGGTTCCACCATGGTTGTGGGAAAGGAGAGCAGGAATACTGTGCTAATATTCCACCCACATGCAATAAGGTGGACTGGAATGCTGTAACATTGTGAAGCTGTGGACCGTGGACTAGGGTGCACTGGTCATGAGGCTGGATTTTCAGTCCAAGGTCAGGAACTTTGAAACCGGGCCCAGTTCCGGGTCCTGATCCTGCATGGTGCGTTCAAAGGGCTCGGACTGAAATTGCTGTGATTAATGGTGCTTTGGAGAGTTATAGTGGATGATGCCTCATGCTGTGAGCGCCAGATGTACTTAGTGTCACTGGACCCTCACTGTGCTGTCTCTACTCCAGTGGTTTTCAAAGTAGATGTCGCGACCCACAGGTAGGTCATGGGATGTCAATAAATGGGTCACCAAAAAGGATGCTTTCATTCTGTTTTCTCTCTGGGTAAATTCTTGCTGCAGCACAACGTATGACTAAATGAGACAAGAATAAAGTACAGGTCAGCATGCCCTGTACATGGACTTGGCATCAATTTTCTTTCCCTTTCTGTTAAGCCATTTGTACAGTAAGAATTTAACAACACCAGGTTAAAGTCCAACAGGTTTATTTGGCAGCAAAAGCCACACAAGCTTTCGGAGCTGCAAGCCCCTTCTTCAGGTGAGTGGGAATTCGCCATTTGTAGACATGGATCGTTTTGTTCTGTGAAAGAGAGGGCCAGAGACAAGTAGTAAATGGGTTGCGAGGGACGGCCATTTGATATGAGTGGGTCACCAGAAAAAAAACTTTGAAAAAGACTTCTGGGGGCGATCCTCCCATGTCGACGCGCTAATTTTTTAGCATGTGGGCTGATTCGTGGGATTTGCGCATCTCTGGGCGCCAGATATCCGGTGCGGTCGGGACCACGTTGGAAGCCAGCGGGACCAGCAGGTAAGTCATTTTAATCTTATTTTAATGCTATTTAAATGTCATTATAGGCCAGGACTAAATTCTCCAGGCCCGATAGCATCTCCCATCCCGTCAATGTAGTTTCACTCCGACTGGGTTCAGACTCGCTCCCCACTTTCGGGGAACTAGCGGGAGACCCCGCTGGAGTGAAGGGGGGGGGAATCGGGGCCCCCCAGGTGTCGGGTGGAGGCGAGGTGGTGCCCCCTGAGCATGGACACCCTGGCAATGCCAGTCTGTGCCCCCTGGCACTGCCCAAGGGGCGAAGTGCCCATCCCCAGGGGGCACCTTGGCACAGCCCATCGGGCATAGGGCAGTGCCAAGGGGGTGAGGCCGAGGGGGCAGGTCTAGGGAGTGGGGTTTAGGGGTGGTGGGTCCCACTGCCACTCTGCATTGGGATTGTTCGGGGCTGGAGGGCGGGCCAGCCTTCTGTTGGGTGGGGGGGAGGCTGGAGATCAGGGTGCTCTGGGACAGGAGGTGGGGGTGGGGGCAGCGAGGGTCCCAGGCTCGCCAGCTCATTCACTGGCCAGCAAATTGCAGGCTGACTGATCGGGGTTGCTGCACATGCGCAGAGGTCTGGAACTGTCAGACTCTGGCGTGAATATGCCCCGTCCCCTGAGCTTTTAATATTCACGATTGTGACTTCTGCATTGCACAGAGTGTAGGAGATTCTTGTCTGAAGTCGCACTGAAAAAACAATTGGGGTTTACACCAGTTTTCCCCTGAATTCAGCACTTAGAACTTTTTTGGGAGAATCGCCCCCCTGTTTATAGAATCATAGAAACCCTACAGTGCAGAAGGAGGCCATTCGGCCCATCGAGTCTGCACCGACCACAATCCCACCCAGGCCCTATCCCCACATATTTATCCGCTAATCCCTCTAACCTATGCATCTCAGGACTCTAAGGGGCAATTTTTAACATGGCCAATCAACCTAACCTGCACACCTTTGGACTGTGGGAGGAAACCGGAGCACCCGGAGGAAACCCACGCAGACACGGGGAGAAGGTGCAAACTCCACACAAACAGTGACCCAAGCCGGGAATCGAACCCAGGTCTCTGGAGCTGTGAAGCAGCAGTGCTAACCACTGTGCTACCGTGCCACCCCTGTTGCACACCTAAAGGAGGAGAGGAATTCTATCCTATCACACCATGTCAGATATAGCTTTCAACGGAATCTGTAAACTGAGACTGTCCTTTATTGTATAGCTTGGTGCAATGGAATGAGGGAGAAGAAAGGGCTGGAGGGAACAAACCTAGCGAATGGAATTTCTCTACCTGCTGCCCCACTGATATTGTCTCCTCCCAAGGGCTATGCTTCATACAGGATGAGAACAATTCTGTGATCCTCTTCCACTGAGAGCTCTCCTCCTGCTGCTATCGCTGTCCTCTCTCGGACAGAGTGTAGAAGAATCAGATTTATACTGGTCGAAGGGCTGACAGATATATTCAACTGTCAACATGCAGCTCATTGTGGGTGTGACTGACTGCGTATGCATTATGCATCACATGGATAGATTTGTTCGGAGAAATTTAATTCAGAGTGTGAGTAAATGATTGCTTACAGGAAAGTTTACTACTGCACAGTGCACCCTGCTGCTTAATGTGTATTCAAGGTGGCACTAAAAATTGATTATGAGGGAAGATAATTAGATGTGCTATTCATGCTTAGTATAGTGCATAACATATAACTTTATAGTAGCTAATCCAAACTTCTCTAATCTGTCAAAGTCATTAAAATGTCCACTCAAGGGTAGCAGAATGCTATTAGTGGCCACGTCTTTCCCCCAGCTACTCAGCGGTAACATTTCAAAAGCTGCTCCCTCCTCTCAAGCCAATTTCCCCCCAAAACATTTCATAGAATCATAGAAACCCTACAGTGCAGAAAGAGGCCATTTGGCCCATCAAGTCTGCACCGACCACAATCCCACCCAGGCCCTACCCTCATATCCCTACATATTTACCCATTAATCCCTCTAACCTACACTAAGGGGCAATTTTTAGCATGGCCAATCAACCTAACCCGCACATCTTTGGACTGTGGGAGGAAACCGGGGCACCCGGAGGAAACCCACGCAGACACGAGGAGAATGTGCTAACTCCACACGGACAGTGACCCAAGCCTGGAATCGAACCCAGGTCCCTGGAGCTGTGAAGCAGCAGTGCTAACCACTGTGCCGCCCCTGATTCTCCCCCTCCACACCCCACCCCCTACCCCCCCACCCTCCCCCATCCCCCCACCCTCCCCCATCCCCCCACCCCCAAGTGTTCCCTGGTCAGAACCATCTCTACTTCTCAGACATCTGTTAAGTTTAATCAAACTCCATGCCGACAAAAGTAACCTTCTCCTTCCGGCACTTTAAGCCTTTAAAGGATGCAGCAGCGCATAATTCCCTGCCTGCAAATGGGTTCATTCACAATCAGAGTTTTTGTCCACCCATGTTAGCGTCCAACTTGGACCTTAAGTAGAGGTGTAGCACCACTATATAAAAGCAAATTACTGCGGATGCTGGAATCTGAAACCAAAAGAGAAGCTTTGATTAAGGGTCATCTGGACTCGAAACATCAGCTCTTTTCTCTCCTTACAGATGCTGCCAGACCTGCTGAGATTTTCCAGCATTTTCTCTTTTGGTGTAGCACCACTATCTTGTGGTCTCTGAACAACGGCACCCAGCAAGAACAAAAGTAAGGTGGGTTCCGTCTGGAAGGGATAGGAGGCAGGGTGTCAGGATTGCTAAGCGAGACTATCGGGCCCCACTTCTTGGAACGTACACTCCCTTGTTGGTACCACTATAGCAAACAGGATTCAGGTCAGTTAAAAAAGGAGAGAGACCTCGTAGCCCAAGAAGCAACTGAAAGCCGATCATTTCCTTCAGCACTGTTAAAGGCATAGACAGAACTCACTGGCTTCAGATCAAAATCTCAATATCGACACAGTATAAGGTAGGACTACAGCCTTGGAGAGTGAAGGCAATAATGAAGGGGCACAGCTGAATTATACTTGGCATCCTAGCAATCAAGGGCAGTCACGGATTTCCAATGAATGCCATTCATCACCGGCTAAAGGGCTTCCACTCATTGACCATGAGTAACTGAAAGGTTATTCATATTTCACTTCAAAGAATGGAACACAGAGCTACTTTGGTTTAATCATTTCATTCCCATCTTATCCACAGAGGGCTCCAAATGTCACCTCAATGTGTGCGCTTGTATCTCAGGGGTAAGGCTGCATCAGGCGCAATGCAAACAGGGCACCCAAAGCTTTGGAGCCCGACAATTCCTGTGGATTTCCCAACCATAATTTCCCTTTCTGCACCTTTGAATCATTGTTGTCTTCGATTTTTCATTTGAGAGAGATGGTGAAAGGACCAATGGATCCAGGGCTTAATGTTATCTTTTTCAGAGTCCTCATTCATTGGAGTAGGTGAAGGAGGGAGGTCAAGGTGCCTCGTCCTCATGTGGCCTACATCCTGATGGTGTCCACCAGAGTGTGTGGCCATGGAGTACATGGTCGAGTGTAAATCCAGCAAGACCTGCTGAATCAGCATCTCCATGGTAGATGTCAACCTTCCCATCATGACCTTGGGGCACTCACATGTTGGAGCCACATCATCAGCCGGAATGTAAATGGACTGCCCCATCATTAACTCTAGTATCCTGAGTGACTAACGAATCTCTGCCTGATGTTCCACTGCTTGTTGTTGCGTCTCCACCAGTGAGCTGGCAGCCACTTCCAGAGGCTCATCACTTGACTGGGAATGAACAGGTGGCTGGTCTCCAGTAGCCCTCCGACTGTTGGAAACCTGGGTTGTTCTTGCCGCTGACTGCTCGATGGATGAGTCAGTGGGGTATTCTCCAGAAAGTGACCCAGATTCTAATCTAGAACTACACACCACTGAGGTGTGTGTCTCTGCGCTGGTGGAGGGTGCGGATGAGCCCTGTGGCGGATCTTCATGAGCCTCCTCATCCTTGGATGCAGTTTCAGGGCCCAGACTGTTGCTGAGTTGTCTAGATGGCCTCGATCTGCTGGTGTCCAGAAAAAGGAAATAGAGTTATAGTAGATGAGCTGAAGTTGTTTCAGAGTACACTTATCTCACTCTGATTGTCAGGATTTGGTGAAATATTGGAACTGTGATCTGTACTAGGTTGCTGGGAGAGGCCAATCCCACCTTCCCCGCAGGAGCAATCCCTGTCCTAACCCAGCAAGCTTGGCTGCAGCCACCTCAAATTCAGTGAGTGCGACAATCTCTGCCATCGCTCCCCTAATCTGGGTTCGCTCATACTTGGTTGTCCACCAGCTTGGCCTGCATGAAAGCAGAAGAAAGGCATGTGATCAATGGGGATGGAGCAGAGATTGGGTGAAATTAATGTTCCCTATCTGTAGTGAGCATTCCCCAGAAGGACCAGAGGATGGGAGTGTGAGCAACATAGAGGTTTACAGCATGGAAACAAGTCCTTCGGCCCAACTTGTCCATGTCACTCCTTTTTTTTAACCCCTAAGCCAGTCCCAATTTCCCAGGTTTGGCCCATATCCCTCTAAACCCATCTTACCCATGTAACTGTCTAAAAACACTATTTAAAAGACAAAATTGTACCCGCCTCTCCAACTACCTCTGGCAGCTTGTTCCAGACACACACCACCCTCTGTGAAAAAATTACCCCTCTGGACCCTTTTGTATCTCTTCCCTCTCACCTTAAACCTATGCCCTTTAGTTTTGGACTCCCCTAACTTTGGGAAAAGATATTGACTATCTAGCTGATCTGTGCCCCTCATTATTTTATAGACCTCTATAAGATCACCCCTAAGCCTCCTACGCTCCAGAGAAAAAAGTTCCAGTCTATCCAGCCTCTCCTTATAACTCAAACCATCAAGTCCTGGTAGCATTGTAGTAAATCTTTTCTGCACTCTTTCTAGTTTAATAATGTCCTTTCTATAATAGGTTGACCAGAACTGTACACAGTATTCCAAATGGGGCCTTTACCAATCTCTTGTACAACTTCAACAAGATGTCCCAACTCCTGTATTCAATGTTCTGACCAATTAAACCAAGCATGCTGAATGCCTCCTTCACCACTCTGTCCACCTGTGACTCCACTTTCAAAGAACAAAGAACAATACAGCACAGGAACAGGCCCTTTGGCCCTCCAAGCCCGTGCCGCTCCCTGGTCCAAACTAGACCATTCTTTTGTATCCCTCCATTCCCACTCCGTTCATATGGCTGTCTAGATAAGTCTTAAACGTTCCCAGTGTGCCCGCCTCCACCACCTTGCCTGGCAGCGCATTCCAGGCCCCCACCACCCTCTGTGTAAAATATGTCCTTCTGATATCTGTGTTAAACCTCCCCCCTTTCACCTTGAACCTATGATCCCTCGTGAACGTCACCACCGAACTGGGGAAAAGCTTCCCACCGTTCACCCTATCTATGCCTTTCATAATTTTATACACCTCTATTAAGTCTCCCCTCATCCTCCGTCTTTCCAGGGAGAACAACCCCAGTTTACCCAATCTCTCCTCATAACCAAGCCCCTCCATACCAGGCAACATCCTGGTAAACCTCCTCTGTACTCTCTCCAAAGCCTCCACGTCTTTCTGGTAGTGTGGCGACCAGAACTGGACGCAGTATTCCAAATGCGGCCGAACCAACGTTCTATACATCTGCAACATCAGACCCCAACTTTTATACTCTATGCCCCGTCCTATAAAGGCAAGCATGCCATATGCCTTCTTCACCACCTTCTCCACCTGTGACGTCACCTTCAAGGATCTGTGGACTTGCACACCCAGGTCCCTCTGCGTATCTACACCCTTTATGGTTCTGCCATTTATCGTATAGCTCCTCCCTACATTATTTCTACCAAAATGCATCACTTCGCATTTATCAGGATTGAACTCCATCTGCCATTTCTTTGCCCAAATTTCCAGCCTATCTATATCCTTCTGTAGCTTCTGACAATGCTCCTCACTATCTGCAAGTCCTGCCAATTTTGTGTCGTCCGCAAACTTACTGATCACCCCAGTTACACCGTCTTCCAGATCATTTATATAAATCACAAACAGCAGAGGTCCCAATACAGAGCCCTGCGGAACACCACTAGTCACAGGCCTCCAGCCGGAAAAAGACCCTTCCACTACCACCCTCTGTCTTCTGTGACCAAGCCAGTTCTCCACCCATCTAGCCACCTCCCCCTTTATCCCATGAGATCCAACCTTTTGCACCAGCCTACCAGCTTTCAAGAAGCTATGAACCTGTATCCCTAGATCTCTTTGTTCTATTACTCTCCCCAATGCCCTACCATTAACTGCGTAAGTCCTGCCCTGGTTCGATCGACCAAAATGCATCACCTCGCATTTATCTAAACTCCATCTGCCATTCGTTAGCCCACTGGCCCAATTGATCAAGATCCCGTTGCAATCTTAGATAACCTTCTTCGCTGTCCACTGTGCCACCAATCTTGGTGTCAGTGAATAATGATGAGAAATGTTCATTTAGGATCTCACACATCTCTTGTGGATCCGCACATAGATGACCTTGTTAATCCTTAAAAGGTCCCACTCTCTCCCTAGTTACTCTTTAGCCCTTTATGTATTTGTAGAAGCTCTTTGGATTCTCCTTTGCCTCATCTGCCAAAACAAGCTCGTGTCCCCTTTTTGCCATCCTGATTTCTCTCTTAACTCTACTCCTACACCCTCTATACTCTTCAAGGGATCCACTTGATCCCAGCTGCCTATGCATGTCATTTGCCTCCTTCTTCTTCTTGACCAGGGCCTCAATATCCCAAGTCATCCAGGGTTCCCTACTTCTACAAGCCTTGCCCTTCACTCTAAGAGGAATGTGCTTACCCTGAACGTTGGTTAACACACTTTCGAAAGCCTCCCACTTACCAGACATCCCTTTGCCTTGCCACAGACTCCCCCAATTAACTGTTGAAAGTTCCTGCCTGATCCCATCAAAATTGGCCTTGCCTCAATTTAGAATTTTAACTTTTGGGCCAGACCTATCATTCTCCAGAGCTATCTTAAAACTAATGGAATTATGGTCACTGGTCCCAAAGTGATCCCTCACTAACACTTCTGTCTCCTGCCCTTCCTTCTTTCCTAGGAGGTCAAGTTTTGCCCCCTCTCTAGCTGGGCCATCTACATACTGAATAAGAAATTCCTCCTGAATACACGTGATACAACCTGATAGATGGGATGGTGGCGATGAGAGTATGAATGTTGACATGTGTCTCCTGCTAATGGATGTGTGAGATCCCTGAAGGGAGTAGCCATCTAAAATGCCATGATGAGAGTTTAATATTGGAGAGTGTTGAGAGATGACTTACACAGCAGAGTGCATGAGATCATTCACCTGCTTCCTGCCCTGCATGGTGCTTTGTGCAAGGATGCCAGCCGTGCTGACCTCCTGGCCGATGGCTTCCCAGGCTGGAGATGCAAGATTCAGGTGCTTCTTGGAGTCATCCATGAGGTAAAGATGCCTGTGCATCTGGAATCCATGGATCAAATAGCGACGGATGACCTGCTGGCTGAAGCAGGGTGCTGTCTTTTTCTTGAGGTTTTATAGTCCTCTGCTTCATCTGGATGACATCTTTTACAGTCTCCTGATGACAGGTGGGCCAGAGAGACTGATATAGCTATGTTGCACTAGTGTCTAAATATGGCGCCTAGATCTTCGAGCCCGCCAGCTAATTTGAGCAGATGAATCAGCTCCCGACGCTCCAGGTGATTTGGAAAATATTCACTTGTGTATAATTAATGAGACATGATTTCCCACCATTCATAGATCCCTTGGCTAGTTAGGCCATAAAATCCAAACAATGCAGAAAGAGGCCATTCGGCCTATCAAGTCTGCACCGACCACAATCCCACCCAGCCCCTGTCCCTGTAACCCCATTCAAGCCGGCAGGAACACTGCAAACATCAACAACCACACAGACGAAGAATGGAGAATTCTGCCCACAGTTTTAATTAGATTTTACTTATTTCAATTACATCTAAACCTGGTATGGGGGACTTGCTAGAAATCAGCTATAAGGACCTGAGCCACATACTGGTTGTGGGTTTTTGCCAATGGAAAACATGACAGCTTTCTCTAAGTGCTTTTTTTCTAATTTCCCATTATTGTAATCCAGATGCAAACAAGTTAATTGGTTACTACAAGGTGCCTAAATCAACTCCGTCTTTCACCTCCATCCTTCATCCAAATTAATCCCTGTCCAAAAAATTCGCTTTGCTCTTGTTTCTCAAACATGTGTACCCTTCAACTACTTGTTCAGACATCCCTCAACATTGTCACCAGAATCGAGACACAGCAGGAAACATCTTCATTTTGCTGGTCTTTTAATTGTACTCTTTGAGCATTTTAGAAAACTTTATCTGACTGAGACAGGGGGCGGGATTTTATGGCCGTGCTTGCCCCGAAACTGGAAAATCTCGCCCAAAGTCAATGAACCTTTCCATGGTCCGCTCTTTGCCGCTACGATTCCTGTGGCAGACGGAACGGGAGAATTCACCCCAGGCTCTGTGTTTTCTGTTCCTTTTGACACTTTTATATTGTATGAGCATAAATCACATTAAAAATTCAAAAGCTTTTCCAATTGTATGTTCTTAATCATGTTGTGCCTGATATGTATGAATGATTAAAATTAAAACTTCAACTTATTTGTAACTCATAAAATGGATATATTGGACTGGGTGCATTATTTCCTTAGGCTCTGATTTATGCCCATTTATGCTGAAAAATGTATATAGGATAAACACATTTATCAGTCCAATCAGTCCATGCCTGAGTTCCACTCAAACTTCCTCCAATCCTTCCTTACCTAAAGATATAATTATAATCCTCTATTCCCTATTCTCTCATTTTCTTGTCGAGATTCCCATTAAATACATCTATTCGCTTAAAGCATTCCCTGTGGCAGTGAGTTCCACATTCTCACATAAAGAAGCTTTATCTGAGTACCCTATTGGATTTTTGGTGGCTATCTCACATTGATGATCTCTTGTTATGCCATGTTCTTTCCCACGAGTGGAAACATTCTCCTTGTATCCCCCTATCAAAAATGTTCAGAATTTTAAGAACCACTATTCGGTCATCCCTCAGCCTTCTTTTACAAGCGAAAAGAAACCCAGTCTGTGCATCTTTTCCCTTTATATATACCCACACATTTCTGGTGTCATCCTTGTAAATCCTCAACACCAGTGCCCCACAAGGATGTGTCCTCAGTCCCTTACTATACTCGTTATACACTTATTACTGCGTGGCCAAGTTCCACTCCATTTTTAAGTTTGCTGATGATATCACTGTAGTGGGTCAGATCTCTTACAATAGTTCCAAGTCAGGATAGTGTGTGGCTTGAAGGGAACTTGCAGGTGGTGGTGTTCCCTAATCCTTCTAGGTGGTAAAGGTCACAGGTTTTGTTGGTGCTATTAATGGAGCATTAGTGAGTTGCTACAGTGCATCTTATAGATGGTACATACACTGCTGCTACTGAGGCAGTGATGGAGGGAGTGAATGTTGAAGTGGTGGGTGAGGTGCCAATCAAGTGAACTGCTTTGTGCTGGATGGTGTCAAGCTTCTTGAGTGGGGTTGGAGCTGTGCTCATTCAAGCAAGTGGAGGGCATTCCATCACTCTCCTGACTTGTGCTTTGTAGATGGTGGACAGACTTGGTGTTGAGGAATCAGGAGATAAGTAACTCACAACATAATTCCAACATCTGACCCATTCTTGTACCCATGGTATTTATATGGCTAGTCTAATTCATTTTCTTGAGTTTCTGGTCAATGATAATCCCCAGAATGTTGATAGTGGGGAATTCAGCGATGGGAATGCAATTGAATGTCAAGCAGATATTGTCAAATTTTCTCTTGTTGGAGATGTTCATTGTCTGGCACTTGTGTGGTGCGAACATTGCCATTCATCAGCCCAAGGCCAAATGCTATCGGGGTCTTGGTCCATTTGGACATGGACGGCTTCAGTATCTGAGGAGTTGTGAATGCTGCTGAATGTTGTGCAATCAGCCATAAACATCCTCAATCCTGACCTAATGATGCAGGTACGGTCATTGATGAAGCAGCTGAAGATGGTTGGCCCTGGGACTAAGATGATTGACCTCGAACAACCAGAGCCATCTTCCTTTGTGCTAGGTATGACTGCAACCAATGGATATTTTTCCAGATCCCCATTGACTCCAATATTGCCAGGGCTACTTGATGCTATAATTCGTCAAATATTGCCTTGATGTCGAGGGCTTTCATTCTCACCTCACCTCTTGAACCCAACTCTTTTTTTCCATGTTGGAATGTTGGCTGTAATTTTTTTATTCATTCGTGGGACATGGGCATCGCTAGCTAGTCAGCATTTATTGCCCAATTCTTAGTTGCCCAAGAGCAGTTGAGAGTCAACCACATTGCTGTGGCCCTGTAGTCACATGTAGGCCAGACCAGTTAAGGATGGCAGATTTGCTTCCCTAAAGGACATTAGTGGTCCAGATGGATTTTTCTGACAATCGATAATGGTTTCATAGTCATCAGTAGATTCTTAATTCCAGATTTTTTTAAAAATTGAATTTAAATTCCACCGGGATTCGAACCCGGGTCTCCAGAACATTAGCTGAGTTTCCGGATCAATAGTTTAGCGGTAATACCATTAGGCCATCGGCATAATGGTATTATAGGATACCATTTGGCCTTGGGATGATGAGTCAGGAGTTGAGAGGCCCTGGCAGAACCCAAGCTGAGCATCAGTGAGCGAGTTATTGATGAATAAGTGTTGCTTGATAGCACTATTGATGACTCTTTCTATCAATTTACTGATGATCAAGAGTAGACTGATGGGGCTATTTGGGAATTATCATATTGAAGGATTTTCCTGAACTTGGATTTTAAGTATTATAATTAAATTAAGAGACACTATATAGATATTGCATCGCACTCTGTTAAAGTGCCTTAATTATGCATGATTTGGTCTGAATCCATTAAAACGTATTCTGTTGATTCCTCTCAGTGAGGACATAAAAATAATTTGTGTTACTTCTACATTTCTGCCACATACCTTCAAGCTCAATTATATTGAGAAATAATACACTATTCTCGTTGTAAAAGAGAAAAATGCTTCTCTGCTATCCTCTCGCGTAGAGTTTCAAATGCTCCATCAAACTGCTTGGGTTACAGTACCATGCTTCCGGAAACTTGAACCTTTATCTTATAGCATGACATGTTTTACAGTGACAAACAGCGCTGCTACTTCAGGAGCTATTGAGCAGTCCGGTGACTCAACAGTGTTATTTACAGGGGAAAAAAAACATAAATTTTATAGTTCACCAAATAAACACATTCCGTTGTGTTCTCTTTCTCTAATAGCTGCTACCAGGTCCTATCATCTCAGAGCCACCGTTCCTGCAAGTTGGAGAATCCACGTTTCAGATATCATTTTTCTAATGCACAACGCAGCACATCCCTCAGCTGTCACCTCCTTTAAACTGCATCCCTTTCTGGTCAGCTGGCTGGGGAACATCGTTTCCCACTCCAGGTGCAATTATCTTTTAACGAGGTGTTTCTTAAAGAGGCCACACTTTTCTTCAAGGATCAAAGTGCATCTGAGGACTCTGGGTCTGTACTCGATGGAGTTTAGAAGGACGAGTGGGGATTTCCTTGAAACTTCCAGAATACTGAAAGGCCTGGATAGAGTGGAGCGGGGAAGGTGCTTCCATTAGTAGGAGAGACTAGGATCCGAGGGCACAGCCTCAGAGTAAAGGGATGAGGAGGAATGTCTTCAGCCAGAGGGTGGCGAATCTATAGAATTCATTGCCACAGAAGGCTGTGGAGGCCAGGTCTTGAGTGTATTTAAGACAGAGATAGATAGGTTCTTGATTGGTAAAAGGATCAAAGGTTACGGGGGACAAAGTGGGAGAATGGGGTTCACAAACTAATCAGCCATGATTGAAAGGCAGAACAGACTCTTTGGGCCGAATGGCCTAATTCTGCTCCTATATTTTATGGTCTTATGGTCTTAACCTGCGCTGACATACTAGCCCTCAACTATAGGAGGGTTTATATGTAACTATGTAAGGACACAGCCTTGAGGGGGATGCAAAGTTAAATATTAATGCTAACACTAATAATAGCTACTGAGCATGTTGGTGAGGAGCTATGGTATAACAATGTCCCTCAAAGAGAGATGAGTGAGAAGAAGCTCCACTCTGTCCTGATGTTCGGTATCTTGCATATGGTTAGTTATCTAAATAAAAGTACTTTTAAGGGAAGATCTTTGCCTCCAGTCAGACCTCTTATTAGAGTAAGACAACAGCTTTCAAGACTACCCGACAATAACAGATAGTGGCAACACCATAAAAATGCCAGAAAACACCCTGAAGAGAAGGCCAGCAGCATTAAAGAACAGTGTGTGAACGACTTAGAGGCCAAGCAGGTAGTTAGGCCAGAGGTGGAAACCACAAGGCAGCCAGTGACTAGCATAGAAAGCAAAGTGGGAAATAGAAACCTTGTTGCAGGCTGAGCAATGGCTTCTGTTCTATCTCTCCTAGAATCGTTCCAGAAGGTACAGAGCCCCAGAGGATTAAGCAATGGCATAACTGGAGAAGTGCTTCACTCGGTATCTTAATGAATCAGGTCTTGTGAGTAAGAATAACAAGGACCAGGTGAGCACCTTGCCATACGCTGTTGATAGAATCACAGATGATGTGCTGGACTGGCTGGGGGTGAATGAGGAGTCAGCTTCATACCCGAGTGTTATCAGAGGCTTTGACTCGTACTTTAGTCTCTGTCAAAACATCATAATAGACAGCAAAATTTGATCAATGAAGCCAAAGACCAGGTGAAATAATTGATTTATTCGTAAATGCTTTCTGTTGTTTGGTTGACAATTGGGAATAAACATTGGAAGATCAGTTAATTAGAGACAGGATGGGGTTGGTGTTTTAGCCAAAATCTCGTCAGACTTTCGACAATCTCGGGAATGTTTGCTACTGAGTAAGCCTGTACCAACGGCTAGGCAGACTGAAGAGTGAAGACAAAACTGAGTCTCTGTAAGGGATGAGAAACAAAGTGCCACAGGGATAGCCCAATGAAGCCAACCAGTTTGTTGGGTACAAAATTGAAAGTACCTTACGGTAGCAACCAAGATAGCACACTGAAAGTGCGACAGCCACCATTTTCCAACACCCCTGCTATGGCAGGAAGATGGTCCAAAGGTGCGACAAATGTCCCATGCAAACTGCACAAAATCATGGGCGTGGCAAGGTTGGTAAGTTTAAAATAGTGGGCAGAATTTTCCTTCTAAAGTTTGGGCATGGGCCTGACACAGAAGCGCATACATTTGCACGAGAAGACATTGGGCGTGCGTCCCAATGTTATTGCGTGAGATTCCGGTCGTCAGGCAGGCACCCAAGTCAAAAATGCACCCACCGACAATCAAGAAGCCAATTTAAATTAATTAAACAGCAATTTACTGGGATTTTACATTGCCCATCTGTCTTTACAGTTGGCAGATGGGCCAATTGGCTAGGTAGCCTTCCTATTAACCTGCAACCTCAATGCAGGATGGGATGAAAGGTCAGGGCTCAAATAAAATTGACATATGTGTCTGGAGACAGAGGTCTGTGTATGCTTGTGTTTCCTAGGCACGCGTGGCATAGTTTTTTCACTGATATTTGTTTTTTGACAAGTCAGCAGCTCACTGAGACAACTCCGGAGTGACTGTCCTGTTGACAGAACACACTGGAAGCTGCAGCCCGCACCCTCTTTCTTCGGTGCCCGTACTCTTCCTGCCATCCTTGGCAGTGTTCAGTCTTTCACAGGGCTGACTAATTTCACACCTGGCTCCGGGCCTGCCGAGTGCGCGCACCCAACTAGCGAAAGATTCAGGCCAGTTTCTCAAAGCAAAAAGGAAGATCTTTTCAAAGAACCTCTACATAAGAAATACAAAAACCAGACCAAGAAATCATCTTAAGAACATAAGAACATAAGAAATAGGAGCAGGAGTAGGCCATCTAGCCCCTCGAGCCTGCCCCGCCATTCAATAAGATCATGGCTGATCTGAAGTGGATCAGTTCCACTTACACGCCTGATCCCTATAACCCCTAATTCCCTTACCGATCAGGAATCCACCTATCTGTGATTTAAACATATTCAACGAGGTAGCCTCCACCACTTCAGTGGGCAGAGAATTCCAGAGATTCACCACCCTCTGAGAGAAGAAGTTCCTCCTCAACTCTGTCCTAAACTGACCCCCCTTTATTTTGAGGCTGTGCCCTCTAGTTCTAGTTTCCTTTCTAAGTGGAAAGAATCTCTCCACCTCTCCCCTATCCAGCCCCTTCATTATCTTATAGGTCTCTATGAGATCCCCCCTCAGCCTTCTAAATTCCAACGAGTACAAACCCAATCTGCTCAGTCTCTCCTCATAATCAACCCCCTCATCTCTGGTATCAACCTGGTGAACCTTCTCTGCACTCCCTCCAAGGCCAATATATCCTTCCGCAAATAAGGGGACCAATACTGCACACAGTATTCCAGCTGCGGCCTCATCAATGCCCTGTACAGATGCAGCAAGACATCTCTGCTTTTATCTTCCCAGAAGAAGTAAAGGAAAATGAAAGCCAACATTGGAACGCTAACATTAAAATCAATGGGCATCTTACAGAATATAAATTAGATCCAGGAGCTGGAGTTTCAGTTTTATCTGACAGAGTTCCGTTGCCACAATAAATTACTCTGCAATCGTCATCAATCCAACTCCAGGATTCAGGAGCAATCAAGCTAAATGTTAAATGTTATCTTGGTGCAACATTAAAATAAAAAGATGGAAAAGTCTCTGAGACAATGTGGGGTAATGTTTCTGATCCCACTCACCATGGGAATCATCGCGGATGGGATTAACAATTTAATGAGCCATTAAAAGGTCCATTGACCTCAGGACAGAAGTCTCCGGCCCGCTAGCCTCTCTGCCCATCAGGAGTGTTTCACTTCAGCGGAGTTTACAACAGCTCCTCACTTACGGGGAGCTTGTGGCCCGACCCCGCCAGAATGAAGGGGGAGGCCATCTAGGCCCCCCAGGAGATTGAGGGTAAGGACAGATGCCGCCTGGGCATTGCCAACTTGGCAGTGCCATCCTGGCCCCCGGAGCTGCTCAAGGGGGGCACTTTAGCACTGCCCATGGGCATCGGGCAGTGCCAATTAGGCCCCATGGGGCCTAATGGAGGTGGGGCCTCTGTGGGGAAGATTGGTTGCATGGGGAGACGGGTGGGGGGGTGGGGGGGTTATGCTGCCTCCCTGCACAAGGATCAGTGAAAGAGGGAGGGAGGCCAATGATTGGGGCTAGGCATCAGGGTGGGGTGGATTGGGGGTTAGCCTACTGGAGGGTTCGTGACTGCGGGGGGGGGGGGGGGGGGGGGGGGGCTGAAATTGGGACTGCCAAGGGGGACAGTGATTGGGCTGAGGGGGAATCGGGGTGGGGGAGCGATGCGGGGGTCGCAAGGCTGGCCTGCAATCGGGAGGCTGGCAGTGCGGGGCAATTGTGCATGCGCTGACCTCAGCGCTCAGATCGGCGTATGCGCAGTGGCCCGCTCAGCACTATGTTGCCGGTCTCTCCAGCGGGAATTCAGCCCACTGAAGTTCAGCATGATTCATGCTTGTGCACTTTGCACACTAGTGTGTGGGAGATTCATTTGGAAACTCCCACTGAAAAAACCAGCAGGATTTACTTCAATTTTTAGGCAAATTCAACACTTAGAATTTTTTGGGGAGAATTGCCCCAAATTTTTCCCAGTTCTTCCTTCTCAAAATAAACAGCCCAAATTTTCAAATGCAATTGGACCTATCCTAGTCTGCCCACTGAACACAGTCAAATAATTCAACAATGTGTAAACAAAGACCTGTGCTGCTGAAACTCCAATTTCGTCTTCAATTTTAGTCTCACATTAAGTTGGAATACTGAACACCAAGTGCAACTTTTGTCACAGTTGGCTAAGACAAAAAACACAAGAGTTTTTGAGCCTGAAAACTGCTGAAAATGTAACTAGTATTTACTCTGGTTGGGAGTTATGATGTTTTTAATATTCTGACCCCACTGTCAATGTTTCCACTCGCAGGTACTGCATTCTCCATAGGAATACTTAAAATATTATGAAGTACAGTGTGAAAGGACAGTGAGGTAACATTTAAGAAGGATTTACCCCAGCAATTACGAAGGCAACTATGGACCTAATGGGCTTCACTTTTACCAAAAAGCCACCGACTGCATGAGGTGATCTGCCCTCACTCTTCCCTCTGTGAATATGAAGGTGTGAACCCTGAATGTGCAGTGTGTGAAAATGTGCAGAGTATCCTGCATATCAACATGAGATACACTAAGAATCATACAGTCATAGAGGTTTACAACATGGAAACAGGCCTTTCGGCCCAACTTGTCCATGCTGCTCTTTTTTTTTACACCACTAGGCTATTCCCAATTGCCCGCATTTGGCCCATATCCCTCTATACCCATTTTACCCATGTAACTGTCTAAATGCTTTTTAAAAGACAAAAAAACCCACCTTCACTACAACCTCTGGTACCTTGTTCCAGACACTCACCACCCTCTGTGTGAAAGAATTGCCGCTCTGGACACTTTTGTACCTCTCCCCTCTCACCTTAAACCTATGCCCTCTAGTTTTAGACTGCCCTACCTTTGGGAAAAGATATTGACTATCAAGCTGATCTGTGCCCCTCATTATTTTATAGACCTCTATAAGATCACCTCTCAGCCTTCTACGCTCCAGAGAAAAAAGTCCCAGTCTATCCAGCCTCTCCTTATAACTCAATCCATCAAGTCCCGGTAGCATCCTAGTAAATCTTTTCTGCACTCTTTCTAGTTTAATAATATCCTTTCTATAATAGGGTGACCAGATCTGTACACAGTATTCCAAGTGTGGCCTCACCAATGTCCTGTACAACTTCAACAAAACGTCCCAACCCCTGTATTCAATGTTCTGACCGATGAAACCAAGCATGCTGAATGTCTTCTTCACCACTCTGTTCACCTGTGACTCCACTTTCAAGGAGCTATGAACATGTACCCCAAGATCTCTTTGTTCTGTAACTCTCCCCAACGCCCTACCATTAAGTGAGTAAGTCCTGCCCTGGTTCAATCGACCAAAATGCATCACCTCGCATTTATCTAAATTAAACTCCATCTGCCATTTGTCAGCCCACTGGCCCAATTGATCAAGATCCCGTTGCAATTGGAGATAACTTTCTTCACTGTCCACCAATCTTGGTATCATCTGCAAACTTACTAACCATGCCTCCTATATTCTCATCCAAATCATTAATATAAATGACAAATAACAGTCAACCCAGCACTGATCCTTGAGGCACACCGCTGGTCACAGGCCCTCTACAACCACCCTCTGGCTTCTGTCAAGAAGCCAATTTTGTATCCATTTAGATACCTCACCCTGGAAAATCTTATGCAACAACCTACCATGCGGTACCTTGTCAAAGGCCTTGCTAAAGTCCATGTAGACAATGAAGTGGGGAAAATAAAGAAATGGTTACCTGGCACACAAAATGGTTGCCTGGCACACAAAATGGGTGACCTGGGAAAGGGACATTAACAGGCACTGGCTTTTAGCACAGACAGTTACTTAAAGTTAAAACATGCAGTAACCGAAATGCTGCAGGAAGCTAGTCAGAGCTTGAGGCACTTTAAAGATAAGGGCAGACCCAGAACAATAAAGACTGATAATAAGATCAGCCCTAGATGGGAACATAAATACATAAATGCAACAAAACCAATCGCTGAATGTATAGATCGAAACCAGTCATTGATAGAGGAAATGTATCCATTCTATGAACAATGCTATGTTAACTGCCCATGTCTGTACCTGTCTGATTGTAACAATGTGTTAACTATCAATCACCATGATCTGTCTACTCAACTATAACGATGTGTTAAATGGCTAATGTCTGGACTACCCATTGTCGAAAAGGTATTAAAATGACCAACTGCTATTGTATGATTGAGAAGGTAGCTGCCAAGTACTGCGGAGTACCAGTGCTTTCTCCCCGAAGCTTCGTATCCAAAATAAAACTGTGTTATTGAACCTCCAGTCTGACTCCACTGGTAAATTTCCCACAACAACATCAACTGCACTGCCCTCATCTACCTTCTTAGTTATCCCTTCAAAAAACTCAATCAAATTCGTGAGACATGATTTTCCACTCACAAAGCCATGCTGACTGTCCCTAATTAGTCCTTGCGTCTCTAAATGCCTGTAGATCCTGTCTCTCAAAATACCTTCCAACAACTTACCCACCACAGATGTGAGGCTCACTGGCCTGTAGTTCCCAGGCTTTTCCCTGCAGCCCTTTTTAAACAAAGGCACAATATTTGCAACTCTCTAATCTTCATGCACCTCACCCACGACTATCGATGATTCAAACTTGAAGATATCATGATGACAGAGCCTTGGGTTTCAGCTTCCAGACCCTGACAGCCATGATGAACCTTCCTGTTGCTATGGGCTTTCACACTCCGATAGGTGCCATGAGAGGGGATACCTCTGCTCCATTACACTTCTGCAGCACACGAGCAACCAATCACCTCCCAATATTGACTCTCGTGTTATTTTATCAAACTAAAACTTTTGACTTTTAAACAAGGGAACTTTAACCAAAGGTTAATGCTAAGAGCAATTCTGGACTGCTCAGTCTAATAAAATAACCATTCACCACATCTCTCTGCTTTCTGCCTGAGGCATTGTGGGAAGAAAAACAGATTAACCCTCCTGATCTTTTGACCAACGTATATGCCCTAATCAATACCACTAACACAGATTAGCTAACTATTGATCTGATGTGTGTGTGTGTGTGTGTGTGTGTGATGGGGCGGGGAGGAGGTTTGGATTTGGTTGTGAATAAATTAACTGTTCCAGTTTTGCTTACAAGAAGGTGCAGTGGGTGGTGCACCGACCTCTGAGCCAGGAGCTCCATGTTTGAGTCCCATCCTAGGACTCAATGGCCAAGAAATGTGTTCATAACGCAGCTAAACAAGTTGACTATCAACAGACAAATCCTTCCAAAACACGCCAATGGCAGGTGGTAAGAACGGAAGATATTCCTGGTCTGCCCATGTAATGAAAAGAAAGTTGGAATCTCTATCATCAGTATCCATAGCTCCAGACTACAACATACATGTGTCACAGCAACTTGGAATCCCTGAGTGAACTGTAACACAGGACACACACGAACCAGAATTTTACATTGCTCGGATCCAACCCGGAAGCACGTGAAATTGCACGAGATGCGCATTCTGATGTCACCGCGCACCTGCATGATATTTCAGTCAGGGAACGCGCTTGAGAGTCAGAAGCGAGCCTGCCAACAATTAAGCGGCCAATTAAGCCTATTAAGGGGCCAACTGAAATCTATTTTATGTTGCTCATCAACTTTTACAATTAGTGGTCAGGCTGATTGGCCAGGCGGCCTTTACATTTTAGCTGCAGCCTCAATCCAGAGTTGAAATAAATTTTTAAAAGGTGCCAGGGGACTGAGGTTTGTGTTTGAATGTGCTGCCTAGGCACAGTGTGCTGTGCTTTTCCATCAGGGTTTGTTTTGGGGAGGTCTGCAGTTCCCAGAGGCAGCTCCACAGGAGTTGCCCGCCAGGAGCCCATTAGAAGCGCAGCCACACCCACTCTTATCTGGGCATCTGTCTTCCTCCCTCCTCCCTTGGCAACGCTGAGCTCTTCTCAGCTTGTGTTTCACACTGGCTTCCCGGTTATGGGCCATTCAACTTGATAGTCTGTCTTTTGGACGATCTCGGATGGGAGTGGAAAACACATTTGCTTCCCGTCCACTGGCTGTGCGTGCCTGACATGGATAAAATTCAGGCCACAGTTTTGCACATTCCAATATTAGATCTGAAGTGTGTTGAAAATGTCCTGAGGATGTTGAAGATGCTGTATAAAATCATGCTTTCCTTTTAAAGAAATAATTTTGTTAAATGGTTGGATAGAAGGAAAATATGATCATGTATTACATTAAATTTATATACGTCGAGACATTCCTTTAAATCTCAATGTTTTAATAAGGAACATTGGTTAGATGCAACTCGACACGGAGTGAGTTTCTAAGCTAACGGTGAACAGCTTAGTTATGCTGCATGCAACCTTTTCTTTTCCCATTGGATGCTGGATTATTAGGAAACTATGGAAGAGCACAAGAGAGATGGAGTATTTTCATACTCATCAAAATGAAGGACATTTATTCTATTGTTCAGGAATTCTACTGCAGAGCATGAAGATACTCAATTTTAATGAGAACAGAAATAAAATCTTGCCCCATAGGGGTAAAATACAGTAATGCTTTAATGCAGCAATTCAACATTAAGGATATTGTTAAACTAGAAAGAGTGCAGGAAAGATTTACTAGGATGCTACTGGGACTTTATGGTTTGAGTTATAAGGAGAGGCTGGATAGACTGGGACTTTTTTCCCTGGAAATTAGGAGGCTTAGGGGTGATCTTATAGAGACCTATAATTGAGGGGCATAGATAAGGTAGATAGTCAACGTCTTTTCCCAAAGATGAGGGAGTCAAAAACTAGAGGGCATAGATTTAAGGTGAGAGAGGAGAGATATAAAAGGGTCCGGGGGGCAATTTTTTCACACAGAGGGTGGTGAGTGCCTGGAACGAGCTGCCAGAGGCAGTAGTAGAGTCGGGTACAATTTTGTCTTTTAAAAAACATTTAGACAGTTACATAGGTAAGATGGATACAGAGGGATATGGGCCAAACGCGGGCAGTTGGCTCTAGCTTAGTGATATAAAAGGGCTGCATGGACAAGTTGGGCCGAAGGGCCTGTTTCCATGCTGTAAACCTCTAAGACTCTATAACATAATGATCAACTAATTGTTTTTGTATTCATTCATGAGATGTGGGCACCACTAGCTAGGCCATCCCTAATTGTCTTTGAGAAGATGGTGGTGAGCTGCCTTCTTGAACCACTGCAGTCCATGTAATGCAAGTACATCCACAGTGCTGTTAGGATTCTGACCCAGTGACAGTGAAGGAACGGCAATATATTTACAAGTCAGGCTGGTGAGTAACTTGGAGTAAACTTCCAGGTAGTGGTGTTCCCATGTGTCTGCTGCCCTTGTCTTTTTAGATGGTAGTGGTCTGCAGAGTGAGTTCCTGCAGTGCATCTTTTGGATGGTACACACCATTGCCACTGTGTGTCGGTGGTGGAGAGAGTAATTATTTGAGGATGGGATATCAATCAAGCAGGCTACTTTGTCCTGGATGATGTTAAACTTCATGAATGTTGTTGGTGCTGCACTCATCCAGGCAAGTGGAGAGAATTCCATCACACTCCCGGCTTGTGTCTTGTGGATGTTGGATAGGGTTTGGGAGTTACTTGTCACAGGAATTCCCAGCCTCTGGCCTGCTCTGGTAGCCACAGTATTGACATGGCTAGTCCAGTTCAGTTTCTGGTCGATGGGAATACCAGGATACTGACAGTGGGGGATTCAGCAATGGTCATGCCATTGAATGTCAAGGGGTGATGGTTAGATTTTCTCTTGTTGGAGGTGGTCATTGCCTGGCACTTGTCAGCCCAAGTCTGGATGTTATCCAGGTCTTGCTGCATTTGGACATGGAGAGCTTCAGCATGCTTCAACATATAAGTTTTTGAATTTATGATATTGAATATTGGGTGGAATTAAATGCTCTCCCCCAGGAGGATTTTGGTGGCAGGAGCGTGTCGGAAAAGGGACCTGCTGTCTATTGCCTTCATGTCTGTGCTCTGATTGAGACCAGGAAAGGAAGGCACATGGACGGCCTTTCTGCCCCGTGGCCAATTGAGACCCAGAAGTGAGCAATCAGTGCTCACTCGAGAGCCTCATCCTGCCACAGTTGGTATTGAACCAACAGTAGATGAGGCAGTTTCCACGCAGGAAGGCTGAAAATCAAAGCCTGTTGGAGTTGCTTGCAGACTCCCGGGCGAGTTCATCACACTTAGGCAGTCACTGCCTGACCAATGGACCTGGCATTGTTTGGGCAACTTCCCAAGTGCTGCTCAGGCCCACCCCCTGCCCTTGTTGCTGACCCCACTCATTACCCTCCCCAGTGACCCCAACACCACAACCTCCCTCCAGCCATTATTCACCTGTGACCTGGAACCCTCGGCAAGCCTTGACCTTGGATGTGTGCACTACCAACAGCAGCCATAAAAAGTCAGTCCACCGCCATTATAAAGAAGAGGCAATTTGATTTTTATTCTGGATACTCTGGTTCCAAATTGGTAATAGCCCTGCATTGTCCATTTGCTGCTGATATTTTATATTTCCAGCATTTGTGCTTTTTTTAAAATCAAAAGACTTCATATTTAGTTAATGCAGAACTCTTGCATTTATTTCTGGGATCATGCAGTCAGCATGGTGGCTGCTGCCAAGCAACGCACAACTGCTGACCTCTGATGGGCGAGCAGCTTTTATAGGCAAGATTCCCACGCCTGCCCTTCCCAGTTAAATGCCTAACTGACATTATCGAGTGGGCCTTCCTGAGAGTAGGTGATGCAAATCTGTTGCCCATTCTCTAGTTGGCAGTGAGGACTCCCATCTCCTACATTAACTTCTGCCCATTGTAATCTCACTACCGTGGGTGGCATGGCAGCACAGTGGTTAACACTGCTGCCACAAAGAGCCAGGGACCAGGTTCGATTCCCAGCTTGGGTCTGTGTAGAGGTTGCACATTCTCTCCGTGTCTGCATGGGTTTCCTCCGGGTGCTCCAGTTTCCTCCCAGTCTAAAGATGTGCGCTTTAGGTGGATTGGCCATGCTAAATTGCCCCTTAGTGTCAGGGGGACTAGCAGGGTAAATGCATGGGGTTATGGGGATAGGGCCTGGGGAGGGGGGGGTTGGTACAGACTTGATGGGCCGAATGGCCTCCTTCTGCACTGTAGAATTCTATGGTTCTATGACTACACTCTTCACAGTATCAATTTGACAGTTACTGAAGAAGAAATGAACAAAAACCTCAAGCTTTGTAACATGAGAAGCAATGGCAGAAAGCTCTTCAGATTAGTGTAAATTTTGAAGCAGTTTCGGTTTTTTCTTCTATTTGTCAACATGCTGCTGCTAAATAATAGAACATATTCTACATTCTTTCATGTGGGAATTTAAACAGTGTAGCTTATGTCACAACAATATGTCATTATTTTTCCTATGGACATATAGGACTGGGTTCAAGGTGGGAATCGCAAGACAGGCTATTTCCTGAAGTTGCGACGCCACCTCCCATATTGCCAGCTCTGCCCATGTAGGTAATGGATTTGGGACCACCTCATGAGGCCAGAGGCAGGTGGATGTCGAGGCAGGGAAGTTAGAACATTTGCCTCCATTCAATGGAACGTCAACCAAGTTCTCCACATGAGCGTCAGGCTCCCTAGCCCTTACCCGGCCTTACTCCACCCATGTCCTATGCCACCTCCATAACATCCATTCCCCCACTATATCCCTGAACCCCTTCATGCCCCTTCCTATCCACTAATGTCCCCTCCATTCTGTTCTTGCCAATTCACCAAGTATCTACTATGGACAGAACTCATGAGCTTAGTAATAACATTGAGACGTCTTTTGAGATGCAAGTATCATCGATTGTCATCGACTTCAGGAAGCTTAAAGAAAAACATGCTCCTGTCTACATTAATGGGGACGAAGTAGAAAGGGTCGAGAGCTTCAAGTTTTTAAGTGTCCAGATCACCAACAACCTGTCCTGGTCCCCTCATGCCAACACTATCATTAAGAAAGGCCACCAACACCTCTACTTTCTCAGAAGACTAAGGAAATTTGGCATGTCAGCTACGACTCTCACCAACTTTTACAGATGCACCATAGAAAGCATTCTTTCTGGTTGTATCGCAGCTTGGTATGGCTCCTGCTGTGCCCAAGACATCAAGGAACTACGAAAGGTCGTGAATGTAGCCCAATCCATCACGCAAACCAGCCATTGACTCTGTCTACACTTCCCACTGCCTTGGCAAAGCAGCCAGCATAATTAAGGACCCCACGCACCCTGGACATTCTCTCTTCCACCTTCTTCCATCGGGAAAAAGATACAAAAATCTGAGGTCACGTACCAACCGACTCAAGAACAGTTTCTTCCCTGCTGCTGTCAAACTTTTGAATGGACTTACCTTGCATTAAGTTGATCTTTCTCTACATCCTAGCTATGACTGTAACGCTACATTCTGCACTCTCTCATTTCTTTCTTCATGAACGGTATGCTTTGTCTGTATAGCGCGCAAGAAACAATACTTTTCACTGCATGTTAATACATGTGACAATAATAAATCAAATCAAATCAAATCAAAATAAACAAATAGCCACTGAAAGGCCTCTTAAACCACTTTAATTCTCTAATGAGCCCATAAAACTGCCAATCAATCGTGTAGCCATTCAAACATTATTTGAAAAAAGTTAATCCTACAGAGCCTCTGATTTAATGTAACAGAGTCATATGTTACATATCAGGAGTTCAATCCTGATAAATGCGAAGTGATGCAATGGAGTTCAATCCTGATAAATGCGAAGTGATGCATTTTGGTGGGAATAATGTAGGGAGGAGCTACACGATAAATGGAAGAACCATAAAGGGTGTAGAGACGCAGAGGGACCTGGGTGTGCAAGTCCACAGATCTTTGAAGGTGACGTCACAGGTGGAGAAGGTGGTGAAGAAGGCATATGGCATGCTTGCCTTTATAGGACGGGGCATAGAGTATAAGAGTTGGGGTCTGATGTTGCAGATGTATAGAACGTTGGTTCGGCCGCATTTGGAATACTGCGTCCAGTTCTGGTTGCCACACTACCAGAAAGACGTGGAGGCTTTGGAGAGAGTACAGAGGAGGTTTACCAGGATGTTGCCTGGTATGGAGGGGCTTGGTTATGAGGAGAGATTGGGGAAACTGGGGTTGTTCTCCTTGGAAAGACGGAGGATGAGGGGAGACTTAATAGAGGTGTATAAAATTATGAAAGGCATAGATAGGGTGAACGGTGGGAAGCTTTTCCCCGGGTCGGTGGTGACGTTCACGAGGGGTCATAGGTTCAAGGTGAAGGGGGGGAGGTTTAACACAGATATCAGAAGGACATATTTCACACAGAGGGTCGTGGGGGCCTGGAATGTGTTGCCGGGCAAGGTGGTGGAGGCGGACACACTGGGAACGTTTAAGACTTATCTAGACAGCTATATGAACGGAGTGGGAATGGAGGGATACAAAAGAGTGGTCTAGTCTGGACCAGGGAGCGGCGCGGGCAAATTGTTCCTTGTTTCTCGTTTCAAGGCTTCATTCTATGATCATCTTGCTGGTGCCAGTACAGAGCGAGACTGCGGATAGTTGGGAACCTGTCTCGGGGGCAGGGAATTCATATGGTGTTCGTGGAAGTGGAAATGACTAGGGTTGGGAAGCATTTCCCGATCAGGGCCATTGTGATCTCCTGGACTCGTTTCGATCGCCTCAGGGGGTCGGAGAGGAATTTCCCAGATTTTTTTCCCCATATTGGCCCTGGGGTTTTTCACTCTGGGTTTTCGCCTCTCCCTGGAGATCACATGGTCTGGAATGGGGGGGTGGGGGTGAGTTAATAGGTTGTAATGAACAAAGCATCGTAGCTGTGAGGGACAGCTCGGTGGATAGGATTTTGGTATGTAGATAGGCTGGAAAATTGGGCGGGGATCCTGGATTCAGGATTCAATCCTGGACCGGGGAGCGGCGCGGGCTTGGAGGGCCGAAGGGCCTGTTCCTGTGCTGTATTGTTCTTTGTTCTTGTTCTTTGTTACATTGCTTCAAAGGTCGAACAGATGACTGGGCTCAACACATTAACATCTTCTGAAGTAGTGGAACAGGTGGTCATTTGTTGCACAGCTTCAAATGTGACAGTTGGCTGGGCTGAATATATTAAAGCCTTATAAAGTAATCTGAGCAGATATCCATCTGTGGCACTGCTCTATAGGCTGAGCAGATGCTGGGCTGAGCACATTAAAGCATTTTAAAATAGCTTGAACAGATGGTTGTCTCTCTGTTTCAATGCTTCAAATGTTCAACAGATGACTGGACTGTGAATCAATGTACAGGTTAAAGCACTGGGTCCAAATGGCACAGTAAGATCTAAATCCCAATCATGCGAAATGCAGATTAACACTTTATCCAGCTGATAAAGTACTTTCATGCATCTGAACACTTTCATGATGCTGGCCAATTTAATGGTCACTTACCTTTTAAAGGCATAGTCCTACATGGTCCTACATGGAAACATAGAAAATAGGAGCAAGAAAAGGCCATTCAGCCCTTCAAACCTGCTCCACCATTCAGTATGATCATGGTTGATCATCCAACTCAACAGCCTGATCCCACCTTCCCCCCATATCCCTTGAATCCTTTCACTCCCAGAGCTGAATCTAACTTTTTCTTGAAAATATACAGGGGGTGATTCTCCCTCAAAAATTCTAAGTGTCGAATTTGCGGGAAAACTGGAGTAATTCACGCTGGTTTATTCAGTGGGAGTTCAGACTAAAATCTCCCACACTCTGTGCACTGCAGAGGCCACCAGCGTGAATATCATTAAATTTCAGGGGGCGAGGCCTATTCATGCTGGAGAGGCTGAAACTAGTGGGCCTCTGTGCATGCGCACTGGCCCCGAAGTGTCATCCTTTTGTTTGCTGGGGCACAGGCTGGCACTGCTAGGGTACCCATGCCTCGGAGCATTCCCCCCACCTGACCACCTAGGAGGGCCCAATTGTCCCTCCTTCACTCCAGTGGGGTCAGGCTGCTAGTTCCCGAAAGTGGGGAGCTAGTGTGATCCCCGCTGGAGTGAAAGACTCTGGCAGGGTGGGAGATGCTAGTGGGCCCAGAGACTTCAGTCCTGGGCTTGCTAATAGCATTTAAATAGTATGTAAAACACTATTTATATGTTAGCCCTGTCTCTCAGCCGATTTCCGGCACCATGCAGATGCCGTCGGAAATTCGGGCCTGGGAGACGCACGCGTGGTGCAAACGCTCGCATGAATCCCCCGAATCGGCCGACGAGCACTTCTCCCGGCCCGCTGCGCTAATGTTTTAGCACAGCAGGATGGGAGAATCGCCTCCCACAATTTTTTCTGTGGTAGCTTTCCGTGGTAGCAAATTCCACAGCCTTACCACTCTCTGGGTGAAGAAATGTCTCCTCATCTCAGTTCTAAAAGGTTTACCCCTTATCATTAGACTATGACACCTAGTTCTGGACTCCTCCACCATCAGGATCGTCATTCCTGCATCTGCCCTGTCTATTCCTGTCAGAATTTTATAGGTTTCTATGACATCCCCTCAGTCTTCTGAACACCAACGAATACAATCCTAACCGACTCACTCTCTCCTCACATGTCAGTCCTGCCATCCCAGGAATCAGTCTGGTAAAACTTTGCTGCACTCCCTCTATAGCAAGAACGTCCTTCCTCAGATAAGGAGACCAAAACTGG
Source organism: Mustelus asterias (assembly GCF_964213995.1). Taxonomy (NCBI): domain Eukaryota; kingdom Metazoa; phylum Chordata; class Chondrichthyes; order Carcharhiniformes; family Triakidae; genus Mustelus; species Mustelus asterias. Next base: position 42,639,241 of record NC_135803.1, read on the forward strand.
ACACAATATTCCAGGTGTGGCCTTACCAAGGCCCTCCATAATTGGAGCAAGACATCCCTGTATTCAAACCCTCTCGCTACGAAGGCCAATATTCCATTTGCATTCTTTGCCGCCTGCTGCACCCACATGCTTACCTTCAGTGAGTGGTATACGAGGACTCCCAGGTCTCATTGCACATTCCTGTCTCTCAACGGTTAGCCATTTAGATAACAATCTGCCTTCCTGTTTTTCCTGCCAAACCTCACATTTATCCACGTCATACTGCATCTGCCATGCATTTGCACACTCACTCAAACTATCATCAGTTACTGCATGAAAACATATTAATTTATCATACCACATCTGTGAAGTTGTAGTGAAGTATTAGGCGTCGACAAATTGTAAACTTAAGTTTTAGAAGATTCCAGAACAGGTGTCGCCTGATTCACTATCCCTCTGACCTGGAGTGGTTCAGACAGGCTTCGGAAACCCACCAGCCATGCTGAAAGTTTCAAGCACGAGAAATACAAAATTGAGGCAGGCAGCAACATGGAAGTTCCAATGTCCATTTTCCTGTACATCAGCTCACTCTCTACCCGCTAAATTTCCTGCACTGGTCAAAATGGTGAATGGAGGGAATCGGGATTCTGGTCCCCCCCACTTTTCCCATCATCGACTGCAAGTTTCCCCAATTCAGGATAGCAAAATGCAGCCCACCCTCTTCAGGGACTGGTTTTTATCCAAACTCAGGTTATGTGTAAAACGTATAACACTATAAGGGACTCTACTATTAATCTAGTATATATGTGAACATAGGCTCCGGCGCATCAGTGACAGTATACTAACCCAGCCAATAATCTTATTACAAAAAGGTTATTTACCACCAACGCTGCATATTAAATTGAAATCAGATCAGCTACTGCACAATCTGTTTACTCAGATGGGAAAAGAATGAATGCTTAAATAATATGACTCGTTCAATAGAAGTCAAATTGACATGATTAATGCAACAGAATTAAGAAAAAGTGGAATATTGCAAAAACAGAATGGTAAATGTTCATTTGTTCTGTTCAGAGCAACATTTTGCTGACAACTTAATTTATTTAGCTTTTTGCGAGTTAATTGTTGTCCGAGTTGTATAAACCTGCAGCCTTCAATAAAGGGGGGCCGGGGGGGGGGGGGGGGGGGGGGAGGAGAGTAGGGATGCAAAGCCATATAATCATCTCAGCCCCAGTTGAGTTCTTCAGGCAGTGCGTGCTAGGCCCAACCATCTTCAGCTGTTTCATCAATGACCATTCTGCCATCATAAGGTCAGCAGTAGGATGTTTGCTGGTGATTGCTCAATACTCAGTTCCATTCACAATACTGCAGATTATGAAGCAGTCCCTGCTACATGCAGCAAGACCTGAACCACTCACAGGCTCGGTTTGACAAGTGGAAAATGACATTCACGCCACACACATTTCAAGCAATGACCCACAAGAGAAACGCTAACCATCTTTCTTTGATGGGATCACCATTGATGATTCCCCACCATCAACATCGTGGGGTTTATGATTGACCAGAAACTTAATTAGATTTGGTACATAAATACTATGCCTACAAGAACAGGTCAGAGGCTGGGGATTCTGCAGTGAGTAACTCACCTCTTGGCTTCCCGAAGCCTGTCCAGCATCTATGCGACATGTCAGGAGTGTAATGCAATACTTGTCATTTTCCTGGATGGGAACAGCACAAGCAATACTTAAGAAGCTTGACTCCATTGAAGGAGGAGTTTGTGATCTTGGCAGTTGATTATCGGCTTGATTATCATCCCGTCCACCACTTTAAACATTCACTCCTTCATCACTGGCGCATTTTGATCATCTACATCAGGGGTCTCCAAACTATGGCCCGCGGGCCACATCCGGCCCGCAGCGGGCTAACATCTGGCCCGCAGCCAGTGGGGCGGGATGGGATTCCCGCTGCCGAAAACACTCCCGCGTCCGGAACCCCGCCACTGACTCAGGATCCGGACGCGGGGACGGAAGCCACAGACCGGACATTTGCTGCCGCTCCGTGCGGTATCTGATGGACCCATGGGAATCCCTGCCCTCTTTACCGGCCTATTGTCCAATCAGAGCTGCCGTCCTGTGACTGACAGTTCATTAAACGAATCAGCAATTGAGACATCTGTTATCCAATTCCCGCTCTGCATTGACTGAGTGACAGCTGCTTTATCCAATCCATAAGTTCCATCTGTCTGAAATAAGTGAGAACAATGACAATGACGGCGGTAATTCAGACCAATTCAGTTATGGAAGGAAAAAAGAAAAGTGGACAGTGAGTGCCGCCTGTTTAATGAAGAATGGGGTGTGAAGTACTTCTTTGTACAAGCAGGTGATAAAGCCTTGTGTGTCATATGCAACAAAACTGTTGCAGTTTTGAAGGAGTACAATGTAAGTCAGCACTATGAGACCAAACATGAACCAAGTTATTCCCAATTCACAGGAACACAGCGTTCGGAAAAATTTGAATCAATGCAACGCAGGTTGCTTTCCCAACAAGCTTTTTTTACGCAGAAGATAACTGAAAATAAAGCTTTAACCAGGGCCAGTTACAAACTAGCTTATGTGTTGGCTAAAAGATGAAAGTCATTCACCGATGGAGATCTCATCAAAGAGTGTATAATGGAAGCAGTGGAAGAGTTATGCCCAGAAAAAGCAAATCTGTTCAAAATCATCAGTCTTGCGCCGAATACTGTTGCTCGTAGAATTGAGGATATAGGAAGCAATATATTTCATCAAATTGCAGACAAAGCAAGAAATTTTCAGTTGTATTCTCTCGCACTTGGTGAATCGACTGATGTGTGTGACACATCACAATTCCTAGTATTCATCCGTGGCGTCGACAGTGAATTTAATGTGACACAAGAATTAGCATCAGTGCACAAAATTGCAAAAAACTGTGTTACAATATAACCTAGAGTGGAATAAACTGCAATGCGTGACAATTGATGGAGGAAAGAACATGTCTGGGGTGAAGAAAGGTTTGGTTGGACAAATCACAAAAGCTTGTGAGGTTGGTGGATTCTCAAAGCCCATGTTTCTGCATTGCATTATCCATCAACAAGCATTGTGCGGAAAATATGTGGATATGTCTTACGTTCTGAAACCTGTTGTTTCAACAGTGAATTTCATTCGATCTCACGGGCTTAATCATCACCAGTTCATTTATAAAACTAATTTTTTTTCTTTGGCCCCCGAAAATGTGTAAAATATACGATGTGGCCCTCGTACTGAAAAGTTTGGAGACCCCTGATCTGCATGATGCACTGAAGCTACATAGCGAGACTCTTTCAACAGCACATCCAAAACCTGCAACCCGGGCCAGCAAGAACAACAAGGGCAACAGGCATATGGGAACACCACCACCTCAGGTTACCCTCCAAGTCACAAGTCTGCTGCAACTTGGGAAATATTTTGTCATTCCTTCACTGATGCTGAGTTAAAATCCTGGAATTCCCTTCTTAACAGCACTATGGAAGTTATTTTCACCACAAGGACTGCAATAGTTCAGAAGGTACTTTATTGCCACCTTCTCAAGAAAGAATTAGGGATGGAAAATAAATGCAGGTCTTGCCAGTCACTGTCACAGCCTGTGAATGAATTTTTTAAAAACTTGATAGATATTAAAATCTCTTAAAACCTCACTGAAGAGTCTAGGGGTTATAATAGGTTAGCTCATGAAAACAGATACCAGGATGGTGATGTGCAATTAACCCAGCTGTTGACCAAATGCAGGAAGCACACAGATTATAATGATTTACCCACGCAGCCAGCAATTCCCATGTGATTCACCGGGTCTACACATCAGAAGTATCAAAATGACTAGTAAGTTGCACTTCTTAAAACGGACCTCTATCTTTTCAAGGAGAAGGTGCATTCGGATTGCAGTCAGTGCTGGGAATCATTCAACAACTGAATTTGACTAAGAAAAGAAAAATCAATGTCTAATCATGAGGGAGCATGGGCCCCCTGCTTTTCTGAAGTTCACTGGAGGCCTGGAGGAGGAGACAGAAAGGCATCCACTTTAACCACCCCACTCCACCAAACTCTATTTTTCTGACTGTTAACTTGTGCATACTCTTCACCCTTCATCCCACCATTAACAGCCATGCCGTCAGCTCCCAAGATCACAAGATCTCAAATTACATCCACCTCCTCCATAAAGATCATCCCTCTTGGCTTCTTCTTTTATGTCTTGGCATCCATTTTATAATTACATCCATGTGAGGTGCTTCACAAGATTTTATTTAAATTAAAGGTGCTCCAAAAAGGTAAGTTGCTGTTGTTTCTATTCCCTTTTCTCCCCCTTTTTTAATATCCACAGCTTTCTCTCTGTTGATTTATTTTCATCTGTCACCTTGTCTCTTTCCATCCCTCCTCTTCGATCATACATTTATCTCCTCTGAGTGGCAAACCTACAACCTATGTATATTGTAAAATGTCTTTGTCGAAATGTATATTGGTGTACCTTAGCGGAAGAGCCAGTATGTACTGTGGCTCAGAACACAGCACTGCAAATTCATACCATTGTTTCAGAAATCACTCAGCAACTTGGAGACATGGACCTTGATTTTTCAGGTGAAATCCTCCCAATTTAGTGCCTATATATGCAGTCTAAAAATGGAAATGAGGCAAGGAAGCCTTCCAGCAATCACCTGTCCAAAAGTTTGATATTGATTTGATTTATTATTGTCACATGTATTAGTATACAGTGAAAAGTATTGTTTCTTGCATACTATACAGGCAAGGCATACCATTCATAGATAAGGGGAGGAAAGAGTGGAGAACGTAGTGTTACAGTCATAGCTAGGGTGTAGAGAAAGATCAACTTAATGAGAGGTAGGTTCATTCAAAAGTCTGACAGCAGCAGGGAAGAAGCTGTTCTTGAGTCTATCCTAAAAATGGCTAACTTGAGAGACAAAAAGTTAATTAATTTTAGGATGGCGCATTTTCATTTGTGATTCAGAAGAAGTTCGTGAGCAATGATCGGAAGCTTCTTAAATACACAAGGGACAATTTTGAAACTCTTAGGCAGTTAAAATCACCAACAGGATTTGTTTGCCAAGGCCCTATTATCTTCTCATGGCTTCCGAGTTTAACTTGCTCCTCTGAGCAAGTGGAAGCCAGAAACCAGGATCATTCTTTAAATGTATTTGGCTCAGGCAACCTCTTCAGGGCCCATTTAATGAAAGATCTCCAAGGGGAGCTTTTGTGGCTTTCCTACAGGGCCAACTTAAAGGGAGATGGAGTCATCTGGGGCCAGAGAGGGGGGGAAAAAGTTACTTTACATGAAAAGACAGCTTTACCAGTCTGAAGTGTAATTGATTGAGTGAGTATATAAGTCAAGAGGAGTATTACAAATTTGGATTATCTCCAGATACAAATCCTAGATCCAAATCCTTGTTGGCATCCTGAGCGTCTTGCTTTTCAAATCGATTTATCAAACAGCATGAGATTTGAGTTTGCAATTCCATGCCTTTTTGTTCCCTCGGGTACAGTGAAAGTTTGTATGACAAGTGGCCTTTTTCAAATCACATTTTTACTGGTGGCCTTCATGTTCTTTTGAATTTTTGGAAATGCTTCATTTGCAATCACTTTCTGATGATTTTGCAGACAATAGACTGGGATTTGCTGAACTGTAGCTGTTCGTACGACTGACTCCATGAATTATTAACACACTCTTTGAATGGTTATTTTTCTGCAACACACAGCATTTATTTCTCAAAAAAAATACTGTTATCCTGGAATTATAGAAGGAGGCCATTCAACTCATTAACTCTGTACCAGCCCTTTTGAAGAGCAAATCAGATCATCCCAGTCCCCAGCGCTTCCCTATACACCTGTGATTTTTCTTCCTTCAAGTATTTCTTCAATTTCTTTTTGAAAGTAACTACTGAATCTGTTTAAGTGCCAGGGCTATCAGGTAGCACAAGCTAAAATCTCAATCACTCACTGTAAACAAAACGCTTCTTCAGGGTGTTATGTCCTTTTGATACGTTACAATCTGCTAGGGACTGCTAACATTTAAAGGAGAAGTTCAAACATTCAGCAATTAATCACCAGAACTATGCCACAAGATTTCACGTTTTTTTTAACAAAATCAATCTGTATTATACATATGAAGAAAAACAAAACAAAGCAAGCACCACTAACTTCACATAATAGCTTATAAAGACTTAAATTTTACTCCCCCCGCCCATCCAAGAATTCCCTTATCGCAGGGTTTTGAAGGTTCATTCACTTTTCCTGAGACTAACCCAAAAGGTATGCCACAGCTCTCTGAAATTTATTTTAATTCCCCTTAGTTATTCCTCGAGGAACAAATAACAAGAGGATCATTCCATACGTTTTTGGTGAATATACTGGTACTCCTCAGGGTTAGAACATACCGGTGGTTACCGGTAAGGATGTTTCCTTTCTTATGGGTGAAACAATGTTATATTTTTCTTGTTCACTCTTCATTCAAAGTTCATGTTAGTGTCCGGTGTTGTGCTCAAAGAGTCATAGGGCCTGATTTTACCATTTTCACTCTAAGTGCCAAATCTGGGCGTAATGCAGATCCGACTTAGAAATCTGCTTTCAGGCGCCCCCATACGCACTCAGCTATCTCCAGTCCCAATCACACTGTGGGCGCGACTGAGCGTGGCCGAAACGATTGGAGCTCTGAACTGCACATGCGCAGTTAGAAAAAACTGGCAAAAGGGCACCCGTGTCAGATCGCTCCCGGGCCACAGAAAGCGGCCCGGGAGCGAAAAGCGGGAGTGAGGGTGTATCTCGGGGGGGGGGGGGCAGATGGATCTCTGGTGGGGGGCAGGGGGTCCGCTGTCACTCTGTGGGCGATCGGTGGGGGGGAGGGGGGCAGGGGTGGCGATCGGTCTGGGTAGTGGGGGGGATGGGGTGGATAAGGGGGACAGTGATATGTGTGTGTCCCTTATCCACCCCCAACTACCCACACACATCACTGTCCCCCTTATCCACTCCCCCACTACCCAGACCGATCGCCACCCCTGCCCCCTCCTCCCCACCAATCACCCGCAGAGTGGCAGCGGACCCCCCTGCCCCCCACCAGAGATCCATCTGCCCCCCCACCAGAGATCCATCTGCCCCCCTCACCAGAGATCCATCTGCCCCCCCCACCAGAGATCCACCTGACCCCCCGAGATACATCTTACCCACCTCCCTCCTCCCACCCCCCGAGATACATCTTACCCACCTCCCTCCTCCCACCCCCCGAGATACATCTTACCCACCTCCCTCCTCCCACCCCCCGAGATACATCTTACCCGCCTCCCTTCTCCCCCCCCCAAGACAACGATCTGGCTCACTCCCCCGCCCTCCCCCCCCCGTACAACGATTTGGCTCACTCCCCCCCATACAACGATCTGGCTCACTCCCGCCCATACAACGATCTGGCTCACTGCCCCCCCCATACAACGATCTGGCTCACTCCCCTCCCCCCCCCAAAACAACGATCTGGCTCACTCTCCCCCCCCCCCTCAAACAACGATCTGGCTCACTCCCCCCCCCACAATACAACGATCTGGCACACTCACTCCCCCCTCCCCCCCAATACAACGATTTGGCTCACTCCCCCCTCCCATACAACGATCTGGCTCAGCCCCCCCCACCCCAGACGGCGATCTGGCCTCACTCCCCCTCCCCCAACAACGAACTTGCCGCACTCCCCCCCCGTCCAGAGAATGGTCTGGCCTCACTCCCCCTCCCCTCCAGAGGAACATCTGACCCGCCTCCTCACCCCCACCATCAGACAACGATCAGCCATCCCCCCTACCACCAGACAACGATCAACCCTCCATCCCGCCACAGATACATCTGACCCTCCTCCTCCTCCCCCCCGCCAACCAGACAACGATCTGACCTCACTCCCCTCCTCCCCCTCCAACCAGAGAATGATCTGACCTGCCTCCCTCCTCCCCCCCACCACTGATCTGAGTCAGAGAGCCGTTGGAAGCTCTGAACGCGCTCTTCAGAAGTTGGAGCACCCGATTCAGACTTTTATTTAGCAGGTCCATTACGGCGCGGTTCCGGATCGGCAAACGCGGCGGTAAAGGGGGAAATGCTGATAAAGTTGGGCGGGCAGTTCATTAATTCAATTTAAATGCATGCAAATACATTTAGATCGTCGTTATGCCCGTTTTGGGTGCGGATCGAATCACTGCCATTCCCGGGTTTCGGTAAAGTGGCGATCTGCGCTGATGCGGGCGCGGATCGCGTTAATGGCCTCACACCCGACTTTACCACGTTTTCGCGCCCATTTGGTAAAATAGGGCGCATAGAGTCATAGAGGTTTACAGCATGGAAACAGGCCCTTCGGCCCAACATGTCCATGCCACCCTTCTTTTTTAAAACCCCTAAGCTAATCCCAATTGCCCACATTTGGCCCATATCCCTCTATACCCATCGTACCCATGTAACTATCTAAATGATTTTTAAAAGACAAAATTGTACCCGCCTCTACTACTACCTCTGGCAGCTTGTTCCAGACACTCACCACCCTCTGTGTGAAAAAATTGCCCCTCTGGACACTTTTGTATCTCTCCCCTCTCACCTTAAACCTATGCCCTGTAGTTTTGGACTCCCCTATCTTTGGGAAAAGATATTGACTATCTAGCTGATCTGTGCCCCTCATTATTTTATAGACCTCTATAAGATCACCCCTCAGCCTCCTACGCTCCAGAGAAAAAAGCCCCAGTCTATCCAGACTCTCCTTATAAGTCAATCCATCAAGTCCCGGTAGCATCCTAATAAATCTTTTCTGCACTCTTTCTAGTTCAATAATATCCTTTCTATAATAGGGTGACCAGGATTGCACACAGTATTCCAAGTGTGGCCTTACCAATGTCTTGTACAACTTCAACAAGATGTTCCAACTCCTGTATTCAACGTTCTGACCGATGAAACCAAGCATGCCGAATGCCTTCTTCACCACTCTGTCCACCTGTGACTCCCCTTTCGAGGAGTTATGAACCTGTACCCCGAGATCTCTTTGTTCTGTAACTCTCCCCAACACCCTACCATTAACTGAGTAAGTCCTGTCCTGGTTCAATTTACCAAAATACATCACCTCGCATTTGTCTAAATTAAACTTCATCTGCCATTCATCAGCCCACTGGCCCAATTGATCAAGATCCCGTTGCAATTGGAGATAACTTTCTTCACTGTCCACTGTGCCACCAATCTTAGTGTCATCTGCAAACTTACTAACCATGCCTCCTATATTCTCATCCAAATCATTAATATAAATGACAAATAACAGTGGACAGCACTGATCCCTGAGGCACACCGCTGGTCACAGGCCTCCAGTTTGAAAAACAACCCTCTACAATTACCCTCTGGCTTCTGTCAAGAAGCCAATTTTGTATCCATTTAGATACCTCACCCTGGATCCCGTGAGATTTAATCTTATGCAACAACCTACCATGCGGTACCTTGTCAAAGGCCTTGCTAAAGTCCATGTAGACAACATCAACTGCACTGCCCTCATCTACCTTCTTGGTTACCCCTTCAAAAAACTCAAATTTGTGAGACATGATTTTCCACTCACAAAACTATGCTGACTGTACCTAATCCGTACTTGTGTCTCTAAATGCCTATAGATCCTGTCTCTCAAAATACCTTCCAACAATTTACCCACCACAGATGTGAGGCTCACTGGCCTATAGTTTCCAGGCTTTTCCCTGCAGCCCTTTTTAAACAAAGGCACAGCATTTGCCACTCTCCAATCTTCAGGCACCTCACCCGTGACTATCGATGATTCAAATATCTCGGCTAGGGGACCCGCAATTTCCTCCCAGCCTCCCACAATGTCCTGGGATACACTTCATCAGGTCCCGGGGATTTATCAACCTTGATGCGCTTTAAGACTTCCAGCACCTCCTTCTCGGTAATACGTACACTCCTCAAGACATCACGATTTATTTCCCCAAGTTCCCTAACATCCATACTTTTCTCAACAGTAAATACTGATGAGAAATATTCATTTAGGATCTCACCTCATCTCTTGTGGATCCGCACATAGATGATCTTGTTGATCCTTAAGTCATCAGAGACATGGCTGAACTTGCAAACCCTCCTTCCTGAGCATTGTGAAGGGTATTATCCGCAGTCACTCTCAATGGAGATAATAGGTGAAATCGAAGCCCTGTAAGAACCCTGACAAACAACAGCCTGAGATGGACCCACATTTGGACAATACTGACACTGCCCATGAGGCCTCTCTTTTATTACCTTGGCTGACTGTTTCCACTACCCCTCCCCTCATCACAACCAAGGTGCCAGGCCCTTCTTATCACATTCCTCCCTGTACCCAAACACACCCTCTGTCCTCCCCCAGATCCATCTTCCACTCCTTCGTGCCACTGAGTCTGCTCCTCCCCTCCCCTCCACCCTGTACTACCACTGACACACCCTTGTCACTCCCAAGCCTCCACTGCAAGCTGCCATTCTCCTCTTCACTTCCCTTGTGCTATCGAGTTAAAGAAGGAAAATTGTTGACTTTACACACAACTGCACAAAACTGACTGGTGCATAATGTCTTTAAACAATTGCGAACTGGATGCCAAGAGATTCTTGTGTCTATCTTGAAGAGTCCCAGGTCAATGGGAGGTTTCACATGCGACAAACGCATGGGCTGTCTTTATCTCTATATCACAACCTGCCGTTTCACATCCCACTTAATTAAGGCGCACACCATGGCCGTGATTCTCCCAAAAGCGCTGAATTGGCGGGAAAACTGTTCTAGATCCTGACTGTTTTCTCAGTTCAGCTTCTCACCCGAATCTCCGCACTCTGTGCACTGCAGAGTTCCCAGTCGTGAATCTCATTAAAAATCCAGGGGGGTGGGACCTATTCAGGCCGGAGTCTGACAGCTCTGGAACTCTGCCCATGCGCAGTGGTCCCAATCTGTCAGTCTCCCTGTTTGCTGGCCAGCCCAATTAGGCTGGTCAACCCAAGACCCCCGCAGTGCTGCCCTTCCAGCCCCCCTCATGGCCCGATCGCGGCCCCTACAACAATTCCCAGGCCAGTCCTGACCCCCCCATTTCCCGGAGTGCACAGCCCACCCCCAACCCCAGTAGTTGCGATCCCCCCACTCCCCCCACTAACCCCCCCCCCCAGGGTCAGATCCCTCCCCCCGAGGCAGGCCCCCTCCGGCAGACCACCACCATCCTCCAGCCCGCCCCAATTGCTGCCCTCCCTCTGTCCCAGACTGATCCTGTCTGCAGAGTGGCAGCAGGAGGCCCCCACACCCCTGATCATCCTGTGGCCCCACCCACAATTGGCACTGCCCCCTTGGCACTGCCCGATGCCCAGTGGGCAGTGCCAAGGTGCCCCTGGGCATGGGCACTTTGCCCCTTGGGCAGTGACAAGGGACACAGGCTGGCACTTCCAGGGTGCCTATGCCCAGAGGGCAGCATCCTCCCAGCGTCCAACCCCCTGGGGGCCACGATTGCCCCCCCTTCATTCCAGCGGGATCTCCCACTCGTTCCCCGAATGTGGGGAGCTCCTCTGAACCCCGCCGGAATGAAGTACTCCTGGCGGGATGGGAGATTCAATTGGGACCTGAAAGTTCCCGATAATCACGTTGAAAACATATTTAAAATACATTTTTAAAAGATTTAAATTACTTACTTGCCTTCGCGCCGGTTTGCAGCGTGGTCTGACCGGCGACTGTTCGCCGGCTCAGGGAGATGTGTATGCATTCCTAGCGCATGCTCAAATCCCGGTACAAGACCGCTGACGTGCATCTCCCACCCCGACCCGCCAGAACAGTTGCGGGTCGCGATGGGAGAATCACAGCCCATGTTTCCTGCTCTTGAGGGCTCCATAAAATCCTCTCCCCTTTGATTCTCCAACCCACCTAAATAATTTATATTGTTAGTGCAGTTTTACCACTCTTTTTCCAGTCTCCCTGGCTCCATTACAAGCGTAGAAATGGATTATTTATTGTTCAGGTTTTTCACTATCGACCCTGACTTTCTGAGACAAATACAGGCTACCTTTAAAGGGTAATAAACCCGGACTTGGTTGAATTGTGTTTACTTCAGGATTGCTTATCAGTTTCACAATCAGATGCCCCCATTTTCTACAGTTATAACTTTAATTCCTAAATCTAATAGGTTTATCCCAAAAACATATAAATTACAGAAACTAGATATTCATAACAACTTAAATCTATGTCCTCTGAGCATCAATCCTTCAGCTATTGGAAACCATTTCACTTTACTTACCCTATCTGAAGCTTTCATGATTGTAAACACCCCTATCAAAATTTACTACTGCCTCCTCTGCTCTAAGATGAACAATTTCAACTTTTCCAGTCCAATCACATAACCATAATCCCTCATTTCTGGAATTATTCCAATAAATCTCTTCCCTACCCTCATCGAAACCTTCACATCTGAATGTGCAGTGTTCAGGTTTGGACACAACTCCAGCTAGGGTGAAACTATGCTTTATTTGGGTTTAACTTAACTTACTGGCTATTCCAGGCTATGCCTCCATTTATAAAGTCCAGGATTCTACATGCTTTATTAAGTGCTTTGTTAACCTGACCTTCCACCGCCAAAGATTTGCATACACAGACCTCCATTTCTCTCTATTCTTGCTTTAAAATTGTGCCATTTAGTTTATATTATCTCTCCTCACTCTTCCTACAAAATGTATCACCTTACACTTTTCTGTATTGAATTACATTTGCCATGTCCCACCATCCTGCCTATGACCTCCTGAATTCTCATTTCTTTCCTCATTGTGTCATCTGTAAATGTTAAAATTTGTCCTTCACCCCATTACCATGTCACTGATGCATTTCAAAAGCCACAGTTATCTGAGTGATGAATCTTGGACAGCACAACTGTATATCTCCCTCCAGTGGGAGAGGGCAAATTCCAAATCTGAAGGTGCCAAGGGCAACACGAGATCTCAGAGAAAGAGAAACTCCACTGATGGCAACAAGAGACCTCAGAGAGAGGACAGCTCAAGTAAGAGAACAAGGTAACCCAGAGAGAGGACAGCTCTAGTGAGGGAACAAGAGACCCCAGAGAGAGAGACAACGAGAGAATAAACAATTGAAAGAACAGTTGATTGCCCGTCAAAATCAACTGTCAAAGGAATGCACATTCAGCAAATGAAGAATTGAAAACTGTCAGCAGACTGGAAGCACAGCAGAAGGAACTCTACTGAATCACAGGAAACCTCAAGATGAAGCAAGCAAGCTTCACAAAGTAAAGGAAAGCCTTCATATGTTACAATAATTCCTTAGGTCAAAGTTTATTCCTCTCGAGAATTGCGAAGAGAAGCAAAATGACTTTAACATCCCTCTGAATAAACTGGTAAACCCGTTGGCAGAGAAGACTCATCAATGTTCCATATTCCAGGAGAAAACCAAAAGCTACAAGAAACAGACTGAAGGGCTGCAAAGGCAGTTGAATGAAAAAGAGGAGGCAGTGAAAGGAAATGCCACAGAATTTTCTTAGCTGCGAGCAGATGAGTAGTAGTTACAGAATTGAAACAAGGTCAGGCTTTGCTGTTCGCTCTGCAGGCAGAGAAAGAAGAGACAGAAATGAGATTGGAGAATGTAAATCAGGCACTGAGGTATAAGGCACCAAGAGAAGGAAAAGCGCTGGATGTCTCTGCTCTACTGAAAACCGTTGAGCGGAATTTAAAAAATCAGAAGCTTGCAAAATAACGTGAAAATACAGCATCAAACAAATGTTTATCTGAAATTATGAATCTAGTAGAAATGAAAGTTCAATGTATAAAACATCCATGCCCAGCAAGAGCATGGTGCGAATCATAGATAAAGGATTTTCAGAGGAGTGATGCTACAGAAGAAGATCCCCGGAACAAAATTTTCATCAGCTAAATATTAAGAGAGTGAAAGCCTTTTCCATTCAGAAAAACTGCTGGCTTATTGGGAGATGAACAGATGGCTATGTTGACACATGGAGGTCGGTTTAGCTCAGTTGGTTGGACAGCTGGTTAGTGATGCGGAGTGAAGCCAACAGCACGGGTTGAATTTCCCTACTGGCTGAGGTTATTCATGAAGGCCTCACCTTCTCAACCTTGCCCCTCGCCTGAGGTGTGGTGACTCTCAGGTTAAATCACCACCAGTCAACTCTCCCCCTCAAAGGGGAGAGCAGCCTATGGGCATCTGGGACTGTGGCGATTTTACCTTTACCTGACACATTCAATCATGACCTGAACTTGAGCAAAGTGTCCGATTGCTGTAAAACCTATTGCCCTTTCTTGCTAAGTAAGCACTGCCATCCATGGGGAATATTGATTGGCCTTTGCAAAGAAGATATCAATGGCCCGTTGATGCCCTCATGAACTACCAACAGACAAATGACTTTAAAAAAATTGAAGGTTGGATTTACTTTCACTGATATTCAATGCAGAGAAAGCCAAGGATGTGAGTTGCAGGTCTTTGTGTAAGAGACTGCACAGATCTGTGAAACCATCTCTAAACTCTGCTGCCCAGAATACTGGAAATAGGTCATTTTAATGATAAAGACCTTAGGAAAAGGAGCAGGGTGTCTATGATCAGCCCCCATCCTTTGCAGTTCCCCTTCAACCTCAAATACAGATCTGTGAAGTCTCTCGACCTGTTGCTGCTGCTCTTCTTCCTCCAACCCAAGTAGCAGGGTTAGGATGACTCGCAATATAACACGTACAAAACAATGTAATGAGGAAGGGTCATTGATCACAATTCCCCCACCATCAATAGACTATTAATAATGTATTGGCTCAGTAATTAAGCATAAATCTTGGGTGCAGGCAGAGGGGGAGGAAGGAGAGAAATTTAAATGCAATACATCCATGCTTGACAAATGCTTGATTTATGATATCTGAAAAGGTTATGATAACAGCTTCCAATTATCAACTTTACCATAACACTGACCTGTAAAAGAAAGATTTAAATGTTCTGTTTAAACTGTCACAATGCAATTAAACTGAGCCAATTACTCAGCACATCTGAGGTCATTGGCCAGGAGAAAATTGATATGTGCATGAACTTTAACATGCAGTACTTTGAAATTAGATGTAAAATGGGCATCAAACAGAAATTATATTGAGATCAATGGTGAAAAAGGTATTTAAATAATCATGTTAAGGTTTCAGCCACTGAGTATTAGCCATCGAGAGAACTAAAAACATACCAGGCTTATACAGACCATATTGTCAAGTGTTGCTCAGTGGTCTATTGCCCAATCAGGTGTGAGCTTACAGCAGCTCCTTGCAACATTATACCTCCATGCTAATGTGAAAAACTGAGGAAAATTAGCAGGACATAGAGATTTGCGTCTGTGTACTGCCTTTCTCAACCAAGTTTAATTTAGTTTATTTATTAGTGTTACAAGTAGGCTTACATTAACACTGCAATGAAGTTATTGTGAAAATCCCCGCGTCGCCACACTCTGGCATCTGTTCGGGTACACTGAGGGAGAATTTAGCATGGCCAATGCACCTAACCAGCATGTCTTTCGAACTGTGGGAGGATACCGGAGCACCCGGAGGAAACCCACGCAGATACAGGAGGAATGTGCAAACTCCACACAGACAGTGACCCAAGCCGGGAATCGAACCCAGGTCCTTGGCGCTGTGAGGCAGCAGTGCTAACTACTTCAATACTTTACAAGTGCAGTCACTCTTGTAGAGAGATGAGCAATGTAAGCGGTCTTAAATTTAAAAAATCATCAAAATAACTAAAACCCTTCCATTGTTGAGGAATCTCACGTGATATCTTCATTCAATCAAAATCCTAGTCACAGCCAGACGTCATTTAGCATGTGACTGATTGAGCTTTTGACACTCAATCAAAGGTTCTTTCTTTCTTGTTTGCTTTATTCATTTGTGAATCATTCTAAAAATATGAATATTATTCAGAGATATTAATCTGTGTTGAAGCTACAAATGCTTGGTTCGCAGATCTGTTGAACCGAAGCATCAAAATGAAAATACATTGTGATACAGTCGATGTATCAAAGTTAGATGTAAAATGAGCATCTAACAGAAATTATATTCAGATCAATGACAAAAAAAAATTAAATAATCATGCTAAGATTTTAACCACTGAGTATTAGCCACCTAGAGAACTAAGAACATGTCAAGTTTATATGGATCATATAGTCAAGTGTCGCTCACTGGTTGATTGTGTCAGATATAATGTAAAAAGCTTCATTATCCTTCCTATATTATCCTTGCACTTTAATCTGATTTTATATCCATCTGACATTTACACCAAACTAGGTTAAGCTGAATCAGGATTGAAGTCGTGCAGAATATTTGTGTGGATGGAGAAAACATATGTTTATATTTCACTTGCGGTTATTTCTGCAGTATGGGATACAATGATGATAATAGATGGGTGACTTCCCCAGTGGGTGCTGTTAGTGGGGTGTCCCACCACTACTGATGCATGTTGGAGATTCACTGGTAGATATTGGAAATTCAGGATGTGGACTTGGGAGAAATACCCAGTTTTTAAAGGTCAGAAATTTCCACAATGTGAGTACAAATTGAAGAAGGGGAAATCACAGGCCTAGGATCACACAAGCATTGAACCAAGGTCAATTGTAATGATTCTGAAGATTTAAAATATTGAGAAACCTCTTTCGTTAAAACCTTTTCAATAAATTACAGAAAATAAATATTTCCCCACAGTCCAAAAGATGTGCTGGTTAGGTGCATTGGCCATGCTAAATTCTTCCTCGGTGTCCCCCAACGGGCGCTGGAGTGTGGCGACCAGGGGATTTTCACAGTAACTTCATTGCAGTGTTAATGTAAGCCTACTTGTGACATTAATAAATCAACTTTAAAAAAATAAGTTAGCACAATAACAAGATTTGATTTCTTTCGTCGAATTCAAGCAACAATTGGAAACTTTTGTGTTCTAGCACAGGTCTCAGCTGTAATGTGCCATCACTGTGAGGATATTCTGCTTTCTGATCCTATTTATTCATATGAGCAATAAATTGATGCAACTATAGGAAGCAAGGGTACTCCATCAGTGTTGTCACTTTGAGTTGTGAGAAATTCCCATAGCTGTGTAAGTATTCCAAATTCAACACCTGTATCACAAGTTGGATCGAAAAAAGAAATCAGCGTGTTGATGTGCCCTTAAAGATGTGTTCGAAGGGAAATTGTCTCAGGGCATGATGATAAAGAATGGGATAGATTATTGTTCCACTGCAGTACTTGGGTGGAATGCAGAATGGAAAATCTGGTGGGATCAGTAGCAGAACCCATCTGATTTTCTTTCCATTCACATTAAAGGGAACAAAATTCAGCGGGTTCTGTAAGGAACATGCAATCCTCTTTCCTTTCTGTGCTTCACCTAGGTGATATTTAACAGCCAGGCTGTAAAAACAGTAATCTATCCCAATGCCTTTTAACAAGCTAATTCTGGGCTATGTTTAATATTCACACAAATTAACTGACTGAAATCTTGGTGCTTGTAAGAACATCAATCTCACATTGAATTTCTGTTCTATTCTAATTGGCCACATTACAAAGAGTTTGAAATGAATCCAATGTTATCCACAGTGAAATGTATACTGGTCGTTCTGAAAATTTTATCAAGGAGTTTAAGTTTTTAATAAAAGACCAAAGGCTCTAAAATTCACATTTGTGTAACATCAATAATGAAAGAATTAACAGGCTGTTCTGTCACTTCCTTCTGAAGTCGACAGAGTGGACTTGTCACCAGCTTAAAGCCAGTGTTATGATCCCAGCTGGTGTTATAACTGGATGGGAAGATCCCAGAATGGAACCCAGAATGTGACTTGTACTTTTTTTTTAGAAAACATGGAGGAACAGAGTTACAGGACCGCTAATTAATTTTAACAACAAGAAAAAAAAACATTTACTAAACGTGAAAAGTTGGATTACTCCTTTACACCCGTCTTAGCTGAACAAATGCACATATTTGAAGGTTAATATGGGTGACAAAGTATATATTAAGCTACAATAGTCTCAGTAACATGAAGTCCCAGTTTTAAACACACAAACTGGTTGTGGCAAAACACACACTCTGCTCTGAACCCACCTAAATGTCTGCGGATTTCTCCTCAAAATTCCACCCCCACCCCGCCCCAGATGATCTTTAGACCATGAGTCACATTGTCCCACTGAACTCTAGTTTCCACACGAGTGATTTCAAATTCCACTTTCAAGAAGACAGATTTGCAAATCTTCTTTTAACCAATGCTTTCTCTCAACTGCGTCCATTAAGGATCTGCTTACAGATTTTATACCTTCCCTCTTCAGGAGGTCTTTGTCTTCACAGCTGTTTTAACTATTGATTTCCAGACTGTATTAAAATGGCATCAAACCTTTGATTAACCTCTGAAGCCTGCTTTCCCACTTTAAATCTGGTTACTACAGATGTCTCTTTCACTCACAGCACTTTGTTTGCTTTTCCCTTGAATTCTCCTCTGAACAGTATCTTATTCGACTTCTTTGTCTCTGTTCCCTTAACTTCAGTCTTCCTGAGACATGGAGTGAAATTTTCCCATCCCGCCTGCCACAGGAATCATAGCGGGCTGGAGCAGACCGTGCAAAGATCCATTGACCTCAGGTAGGATGTTTCGGTTTTGGGGTGAGCATGGCAGGAAAATCCTGCCCATTATTTTTGTCCCAATTCCCTGGTTGTCTGAACTTTATCTGGCTCTTTGGAAAGTCTGCTTTTTACAGTCCCTTTGTCCTGTCCAATCTCTCTTCTGGTAGAGTTGAAAGATGTTCATTCCCCAGTGTCCTATCTCCAACTGCAATAATCCAACTAAAAATTAAAATCAAAAGCCTTTCTACCTTAAAAGGGTTCAGCAAGTGCTTCTGCTAGTAATTTACTTTTTAACGCCATAACCCTCTCTGAGCACAATAGAAGCACAGTTGGAATTGAAAGCAAAACCCTTATGAAAACACCTTTGTCCAGCAGAAATCTAATTATAGGTTTACCCTTCTTTACACCAAAACACTAAATTAAACCTACTTAAAACTATACCTTATTTCTAATGTTTACCAACACAAATATAAATCCCACAAAACTACCTTTGTTTTCCGAACACCAGCAGCAGAGGTTCTGAACCATTTTAACTTCAGGTTTCAGCTAAATACTGCCCGTGAGCTGAGGATGCAAACTGGGCTCCTCAGTGCAGCTTAGCAGTTGTTGGGAGAGTTCCAAAACAGAGCCAACCAACTGGTCAGACCTAGAGTGGAAGGGGACAAATCCGCTTGTACTGACAGAGGCCTAAAGTGATTTAGTGGAATCAGGGCAAACAGCATTGATTCTCCTGACCCAGAAAACAATTATATACTTTCTGAATGACCTTCAGCAGCTCCTTCATGCATCATTCACAAAGTTAATCAGTAAACACATGGGACAGAATTTTCTCAAGAAAACTCTAAGGGTGGAATTTTCCCATCCCGCCCGCTATGGGAATCACAGCAGGCAGGACGCAAACCATGCAAAGATTTGTTGACCTCGGGTGGGATTTTCCGGTCTTGGGGCAAGCATGGCCAGAATATCCCAAAGTATCGAAAGGAAAAGAAAAGGTTAGGTTTTCTTCTCTCTATTTTTTCAGCGGGGTAAGTTCTGGGAATTAACAACACTGGAAGCTGGAACGTGAATCTCACCAATGGAGTGGGGGTGCAGTCTCAGCTCACCTAAGAAACCGGCTGCTGAGCTCTAGGGGTGCCATTGCGCAGGTGCCCCAATCTCCCAGTGTACTGTGTACACTGTGTACAGAGTGTACTGAAAGATGTCACCCTCTGCCCCCCCCACCACACCAAATCCCCACCCTGGACATGGCCCCCACCCCAGCTGATTGCTACTCCGGCCAGTTGCAACTCCCCCCACCCCGACGGCTGCCTGAACTCCCGATCACCACCCCCAGCCCCCGATCCCCCCCCCCCACTGATCAGTAAAATATGTAATTAATATTTAAACCAGCTTTGCACCCTTTCTGGGCACGAGGCTGATTTCGCCG
This sequence comes from Mustelus asterias, assembly GCF_964213995.1. Classification (NCBI taxonomy): domain Eukaryota; kingdom Metazoa; phylum Chordata; class Chondrichthyes; order Carcharhiniformes; family Triakidae; genus Mustelus; species Mustelus asterias. The sequence goes on from NC_135803.1 coordinate 42,659,276, forward strand.
GCAAAACGGGGCCGATAAGATCTCGAGAGGCTAGAAAACGGGCATGAATCCTATTTTTTGTATCTCTCCTGCTGATCAATCAGTGTGGCGAGCCGATTATATACAATTATTATACACATTCTAACTTTATAGACGAGCAATACAACTAAAAAAGTATTTTGAATTGCACAAGGTCATCAGGTGGCTTTATCCTGGGGTATGTTTTAAAAAAGTATGCTTTGATTCTTTCAAACAAAATGCAATGAGTTATCAAATCTAAAAAGAAAACCAAACAGAAATGATGAAATTGCATTTCCCATGTGTACAAATCAACTTCCACTCACCTGGTCTGAAAAAGCTCAGCAAAAGCTTCACTACCAGCCAAGACATAACTGATTCCAATTGAAATGCTGCAGAGAAACAGAGAAAAATAAATTAAAGGTAAATATTTTGTTCAGTTACCACATACAAGGTCATTGTGATTTCAATGTACCGCACTGCTTCAAGCTTTGGAATAGTCATGATTCATGTAAGAGGATCTACCAGGGTCATTTGAACTGTTGCAGGAACCAAGCGGTTAGAAGTGGACTGCAAATTGTCCCGCCCACCACAGCATGAGACTTACCTCCATAAGTACTAATTAGTTTCTCACGCAAACTTGGGGGAAAGCAGTATCTATCTGGATTTCAGTTGAAAGGAGACCTTAAGGAACATTTCTGAGCAACTCATGATGTTGTGGCTATTACAGAGACTTGGTTAAGGGAAAGGCAGGATTGGCAGCTTAACATTCCAGGATACAGAGGTTTCAGGTAGGATAGGGGGGGATGTAAAAGGGGTGGGGGAATTGCACTACTGGTCAAGGAGAATATCACAGCTGTACTGCGGGAGGACACCTCAGAGGGCTCATACTGCGAGGCAATATGGGTAGAGCTCAGGAATAGGAAGGGTGTAGTCGCAATGTTGGGGGTTTACTATAGGCCGCCCAACTGCCAGCAGGAGATAGAGGAATAGATACGTAGGCAGATTTTGGCAAGGTGTAAAAGTAACAGGGTTGTTGTGGTAGGAGATTTTAACTTCCCCTATATTGACTGGGACTCACTTAGTGCTAAGGGCTTGGATGGGGCAGAGTTTGTCAGAAGCATCCAGGAGGGTTTCTTGAAACAGGATGTAGATAGTCCAACTAGGGAAGGGGCAATACTGGACCTGGTATTGGGGAATGAGCCCAGCCGGGTGGTCGACGTTTCAGTAGGGGAGTGGTTCGATAACAGTGACCACAATTCAGTAAGCTTTAAGGTACTAATGGTTAAAGATAAGTGTAGTCCTCAAGCTAAGGTGCTAAATTGGGGAAGGCTAATTGCAACAATATTAGACAGGAACTGAAGAATGTAGATTGGGGGCAGATGTTTGAGGGCAAATCAACATCTGGCATGTGGGAGGTTTTCAAGTGTAAGTTGATAGGGATTCAGGACCGGCACATTCATCAAGGATGAAGGATAAGTATGGCAAGTTTTGGGAACTTTGGATAACGAGAGATATTGTGAGCCTAGTGAAAGAGAAAAAAGAAGCCTTTGTCAAGGCTAGGAGGCTGGGAACACATAAGCAAGTATGGAATACAAGGAAAGTAGAAAGAAACTTAAATAGGGAGTCAGAAGAGCTAAAAGGGGTCATGAAAAATCATTGGCCAGCAGATTAAGGAAAATCCCAAGGCTTTTTATACATATATAAAGAGCAAGAGGGTAGCCAGGGAGAGAGTTGGCCCATTCAAGGACAGGGGAAGGAATCTATGCGTGGAGCCAGAGGAAATGGGCGAGGTATTAAATGAGTACTTTGCGTCAGTATTCACCAAAAGAAGGACTTGGTGGATGATGAGTCTGGGAAAGGGTGTGTAGATAGTTGGAGTCATGTTGAGATTAAATTGGGGTTCTTGAGAAACATTAGGGTAGACAAGTCCCCAGGGCCTGATGGAATATATCCCAGAATACTGAGAGAGGCAAGGGAGGAAATTGCTGGGGCCTTGAGAGAAATCTTTGTATCCTCACTGGCCACAGGGGAGGTCTCAGAGGATTGGAGAATAGCCAATGTTGTTCCTCTGTTTAAGAAAGGTAGCAAGCATAATCCAGGTAATTACAGGCCGGTGAGCCTTATGTAAGTGGTAGGGAAATTAGTGGAAAGGATTCTTCGAGACAGGATTTACTCCCACTTGGAAATAAATGGACGAGAGGCAATTTGTTTTGTGAAGGGGTGGTCGTGTCTCGCAAACTTGATCGAATTTTTCGAGGCAGTGACAAAGACGGTTGATGAGGGTAAGGCAGTGGATGTTGTCTACATGGACTTCAGTAAGGCCTTTGACAAGGTCCCTCATGGCAGACTGGTGCAGAAGGTGAAGTTGCATGGGATCAGAGGTGAACTGGCAATGTTGCCTCGGTCAAAAAGACAGAGGGTAGCAGTGGTAGGGAGCATTTCTGAATGGAGGGCTGTGACAAGTGGCATTCCTCATGGATCAGTGCTGGGACCTTTGCTGTTTGCAATATATATAAATGATTTGGAGGAAAATGTAACTGGTTAGATTAGTAAGCTTGCAGACGACACAAAGGTTGGTGGATTTGCAGATAGCAATGAGGACCATCAGAGGATACAGCAGGATACAGGAAGTTGGAGACTTGGGCGGAGAGATGGCAGATGGAGTTTAATCCAGACAAATGTGAGGTAATGCATTTTGGAAGGTCCAATACAGATAGGAAATATACAGTAAATGGCAGAACCCTTCAGAGTATTGATAGGCAGAGAGATCTGGGTGTACAGGTACACAGGTCACTGAAAGTGGCAACGCAGGTGGAGAAGGTAGTCAAGAAGGCATATGACATGTTTGCCTTCATTGGCTGGGGCATTGAGTTTAAAAATTGGCAAGTCATGTTGCAGCTTTATAGAACCTTAGTTGGGCAACACTTGGAATATAGTGTTCAATTCTGGTCGCCACACTACCAGAAGGATGTGGAGGCTTTGGAGAGGGTACAGAAAAGATTTGGCAGGATGTTGCCTGGTATGGAGGGCATTAGCTATGAGGAGATGTTGGAGAAACTTGGCTTGTTCTCATTGGAGCGACAGAGGTTGAGGGGCAACCTGATAGAAGTCTACAAGATTATACGGGGCATGGACAGAGTGGAGAGTCAGTAGCTTTTACCCAGAGTGGAAGAGTCAATTACTGGGGGGCGTAGGTTTAAAGTGTGAGGGACAAGGTTTAAAGGAGATGTACGAGGCAAGTTTTTTTACACAGAGGGTGGTGGGTGCCTGGAACTCACTGCCAGGGGAGGTCATGGAAGCAGATACGATAGTGAGTTTTAAGGGGTGTCTTGACAAATACATGAATAGGATGGGAATGGAGCGAAATGGTCCCCGGAAGGGTAAGGGGTTTTAGTTCAGTTGGGCAGCATGGTTGGTGCAGGCTTGGAGGGTCGAAGGGCCTGTTCCTGTGCTGTAATGTTCTTTGTTCTTTGTGCTCTTTGTTCTCATGGTAAGTTGGTGGGTCAATGGGGATTAGAAGGGTCCTGCAGTTTTCATGTCGAAACTGGAGGAGGTTAAAAAAAACATTCTTTGCGATCTGTTTCAGCCCCAACTCCTCTTGTTTCCAATATGGCTTAGAAGGGAAACCACAGCAGATTCCTTGAAATGGCCTCCAGTTAAAATTGCAGTCAAGCCTCAGGGATTGTCAAGTAACAATATTTATTAATTATTTCCTATTCAAATTACAAAGTGACTCTATTAACAACTATTTACATTTACTAATAATTTGTATATTCAATGCTTTAGAGGTGACAATTTTGATTTAGAAGTTAAATAATTTTGAGTGCATGCTTTTCTGTCTGACTTCTGTTTTGGCAATTTAGCGGAGAAGGATTAATTTGTTCACTAGGTACCTGGTAAGTATCCTGTTTGAGGATTGGTCAGATGAATTCATATTGAATCTGGGGTTATGGGGATAGGGCCTGGGTGGATTGTGGTCGGTGCAGACTCGATGGACATAATGGCCTCCTTCTGCACTGAAGGGTTCTATTATTCTAAGGGCGGGATTTCCTGGCCGCGCTCACCCCAAGGCTGGAAAATCTCGCCCGAGGTCAACAGACCTTTGCATGGCCCATGTCCCACCTGCTACAATTCCCGTGGTGGCCGAGATGGGAAAATTCCACAGTAAGTTTAAGATGTGCAGTAAATCCCAGCTGAATTCTCAGTGGAAAGATCAAGTGAAGAATTAAATATTTTGCTGGTTCCTTGACATTTATTTATCAGGATACCAAACCCCAGAATCCTTATATCGTATTCCTTACAAATCTTGTTTCAAATTAATCATAATTATTAAAACGGAGCTAAGAATAACAAGCAATTGTGGCATCATGTCGATAAATACATGATAATAATTTCAATCTACAATGGTGTTTCTCAGGGATTAGTGTTGGGAACACTGATGTTTCTGATACATATTGATGAACTGGACTTGTATATAGAGGGATAATTTCAAAGTTTACGGGTGTTGTGAAACAGTGGAAAGGCGCGTAACAGAGGAGATAAACAGACTGATGAAAAGGGTAGACATGCGATAGATAGAATTAAACACAGAAAGAAGCCTGACATGACACAGTTAAGTTAGAAGAACGAAGAGAGATGATATAAACTGAATGGTATAATTTTAAAGGTGGTGCAGGAACAGAGAGACATGGGTTTGTACGGGCACAAATCTTGTGCCAGGACAAGTTGGGAAGACTATTAGAACAGTATGTGGCATTCCTGACTTTATTAACAAAAGCAAAGAGTGCAAAAAAAAATGAAGTTGAACTAAACCTTTATAATCCATTGGTTACGTCTCAGCTGAGTATTGTGTTCAAATCTGGACGATTTAGGAAGGATGTCATGGCCTCAAAGAGGGTGCAAAAGAGAGAGACTAAAATGAACCAGGAAATAGAGACTTCAGTTATGTGGAAATAGAGACTTTAGCTATGTGGAGAGAGTCGGAAAATCGGGGTATTCTGCCTCGAGCTCGGAGATTCAGAGGAGATTTGACAGATGTGCACAATATCATGAAAGGTTCCATGAAATTTATTCCGGCGATAGAAGGTTTAGTAATCAGAAGACACAGATTTAAGGTAATAGACAAATGAAGCAGAGGATGTAACATGAGAATTGTTTAAAAAATGCAAGGTGTTGTGATTGGAATGCACAGCCTGAAAGGCTGATAAAAGCAGATTCAACAGTAACTTCAATAGGAACAAAAGGGAATTGAATCAAAACCCAAAAGGAAAAAAAAAACACAAAGCTATAGGGACGGAGCTAGGGAGTAAAGTTTAAAGTTTTTATTTATTAGTCTCACAAGTAGGCTTACATTAATACTGCAATGAAGTTACTGTGAAAATCCCCAAGTCGCCTGTTCGGGTACACTGAGGGAGAATTTAGCATGGCCAATCCACCTAACCAACACGTCTTTCGAACTGTGGGAGAAAACCGGGGCACCTGGAGGAAACCCACGCAGACACGGAGAGAACGTGCAGACTCCGCACAGACAGTGACCCAAGCCAGGAATTGAACCCAGGTACCTGGCGCTGTGAGGCAGCAGTGTTAACCACTGTGCCACCGTGCCACAGGACTAATAGTTAATTAATAGGACTAACTGGACAGTTCTACAATGAGCTGACAGAAAAATGATGGGACGACAGTGTCCTGTTTTGTGTCATTCCATGATTCTTTAATTCTTTGATTCCATCTTGAGTGAGGTTGTCAAATAGCTGACATTTCAACAGAGAAATGATCCACTGGAGCAAGCTGAGAGGGGTGATTGAAAAGCAGCAGTGCTGGTAAGAGATTAATTGGATTAATTGAATTGTTTATTTATTTAATTAGTCAGCTAGTGTGTGTATTTTTTTGGCCTTTACTTTAACAGCAGTTTTTCAAGTTTAAAGTGAAAACTAGAAGTGGGCAGCAAAGGAGTCTGGGAAGGGTTTTTATTTTAACTTTAAAAGTCAGTTACCTGGGTGGTTCCCCCTCAGTAGTAGTTTTTTTTTCTCTCGGGCCCCTAGCCCTATAAATTGGTGCAGAGGAGATACCCGATCCTCTACACTGGTAGAGGATCCCACCCTTCCATCCTCCTCTAACCTAATTATAAGTGTGGGGAAGTTTTTTGTTTTCTTTTTTTCTTGCTGGTAATGGCTTCAGGGATGGCAGTTCAGGCAGTATGCTGCATCTCCTGTGGGATGTATGTGGTGAGGAAATCCAGTAGTGTTTCAGGAGATTTTAGTTGTAAGAAGTGCATTAGATTGCAGCTTCTGGAGCAGCGTGTAAAGGAGCTGGAGGGGGAGGTAGAGGAACTCCGCATAATTCGGGAGGCGGAGGTGGAAGTTGATAGGAGTTATAGAGAAATAGTAACTCCTAGAAATGAGGCTTGGGTCAATGCCAGGAGGAGGGGTAAGAAGCAATCGGGAAGACAATCCCCTGGGGCGGTTCCCCTCCATAATAGGTTTTCGGTGCTGGAGGCTACAGTTGAGGAGGAATCAACTGAGCATAGAGAGCAGATCTCTGGGGGCGAGCCGAGTGAGAAAGCTCAGGTGGTTAGGGGCTGTAAAAGACTGGGCCTTGTGATTGGGGACTCCACAATTAAGGGGACAGATAGGAGGGTCGGAACTAAAGGTAGGGACTCAGGGTTGGTGTGTTGCCTACCAGGGGCTGGGGTCCGGGATGTGTCTGACAGGGTATTCAGGACTCTTAGGGGGGAGGGAGATAAACCACAAGTTATTGTACATGTGGGGACACACGACATAGGGAGGATAGGGGAAGGAGATATTAGGCAGGGATTTATGGAGTTGGGGTGGAAACTAAAGGCCAAGACTGACAGAGTGGTTATCTCTGGACTCTTGCCTGTACCACGGGATAGTTTAGAGAGGAATAGGGAGAGGGAAGGTTTGAATTCATGGCTGAGGGGATGGTGCAGGAGGGAGGGGTTCAGGTACTTAAGCAATTGGGGCTCGTACTGGGGAAGGTGTGACCTCTATGAGAAGGATGGTCTACACCTTAATCAGAAGGGGACCAATATCCTGGGGGGTAAATTTGCTAAGGCCATGCAGGGAGGTTTAAACTGATTCGGGGGGGGGGAGGGATCCTGAGTAGTGGGGCTGAAAGTGAGGGATGCATGGATGGGGACTGCAATGCACGGCATTGCAGAGGTGGGGTGGAGCAGGGTTTGAAATGTGTATACTTCAATGCCAGGAGTATTCGCAATAAAGTGGGTGAACTTGCAGCGTGGATCAGTACCTGGGACTTCGATGTTGTGGCTATTTCAGAGACATGGATAGAGCAGGGGCAGGAATGGATGCTGCAGGTCCCGGGGTTCAAATGTTTTAGTCGAAGTAGGGAAGGAGGTAGAAGAGGGGGAGGGGTAGCATTATTGGTCAGAGATTGTATCACAGTGTCAGAGAGGAGGTTTGATGAGGACTTATCTGTTGAGGTAGTATGGGCGGAGATTAGAAATAGGAGAGGAGAGGTCACCCTGTTGGGAGTCTTTTATAGACCTCCTAAAAGTTCTAGAGAGGTTGAGGAAAGGATTGCGGAGTCAATCCTGCTTAGGAGTGAAAGTAATCGGGCAATTGTTATGGGGGATTTTAACTTGACTAATATTGACTGGAATTGTTATAGCTCTAGCTCGTTAGAGGGGTCAGTTTTTGTTCAAAGCGTGCAGGAAGGTTTTTTGACTCAGTATGTAGACAGGCCAACTAGAGGTGAGGCTATATTGGATCTGGTGCTGGGAAATGAGCCAGACCAGGTGCTAGACTTGGAAGTTGGTGTGCATTTTGGTGATAGTGACCACAATTCGGTTACGTTCACCTTAGTGATGGAAAGGGATAGGCATGAACCTCGGGCCAGTGGTTTTAGCTGGGGGAAGGGTAATTATGAGGCTATTAGGAGAGAATTAGGAAACATAGGTTGGACTAGGAGATTACAGGGACTGGGAACGTCCGACATGTGGAGTTTTTTCAAGGAGCAGCTACTGCGAGTCTGTGATAGGTATGTCCCTGTCAGGCAAGGAGGAATTGGTAGGGCTAGGGAACCGTGGTGCACCAAAAAAGTTTCTTTGTTGGTTAAAAAGAAAAAGGAGGCTTATGTTCGGATGAGACGTGAGCACTCGGGTAGTGCACTAGAAAGCTTTAGATTGGCTAAGAGGGAGTTGAAGAGCGAGCTTAGAAGGGCTAAAAGGGGACATGAGAAGACTTTGGCGGATAGGGTTAAAGAGAATCCTAAGGCGTTCTATAGGTATGTCAAGAACAGAAGGTTGGTTAGGGCAAGTTTAGGGCCAGTTATAGATGGCAGAGGGAAGTTATGTGTGGAACCGGAGGAGATTGGTGAAGCATTGAACCAATATTTCTCTTCGGTGTTCACGCAAGGGGACATGAATATAGCTGAGGAGGACACTGGGTTGCAAGGGAGTAGAATAGACAGTATTACAGTTGATAAGGAGGATGTGCAGGATATTCTGGAGGGTCTGAAAATAGATAAATCCCCTGGTCCGGATGGGATTTATCCAAGGATTCTCTGGGAGGCAAGAGAAGTGATTGCAGAGCCTCTGGCTCTGATCTTCAGGTCGTCGTTGGCCTCTGGTATAGTACCAGAAGATTGGAGGTTAGCGAATGTTGTCCCATTGTTTAAGAAGGGGAACAGAGACTTCCCCGGGAATTATAGACCGGTGAGTCTCACTTCTGTTGTCGGCAAGATGTTGGAAAAAATTATAAGGGATAGGATTTATAGTTATTTGGAGAGTAATGAATTGATAGGTGATAGTCAGCATGGTTTTGTGGCAGGTAGGTCGTGCCTTACTAACCTTATTGAGTTTTTTGAGAAAGTGACCAAGGAGGTGGATGGGGGCAAGGCAGTGGACGTGGTATATATGGATTTTAGTAAGGCGTTTGATAAGGTTCACCATGGTAGGCTTCTGCAGAAAATGCAGATGTATGGGATTGGGGGTGATCTAGGAAATTGGATCAGGAATTGGCTAGCGGATAGGAAACAGAGGGTGGTGGTTGATAGTAAATATTCATCATGGAGTGCGGTTACAAGTGGTGTACCTCAGGGATCTGTTTTGGGGCCACTGCTGTTTGTAATATTTATTAATGATCTGGATGAGGGTATAGTTGGGTGGATTAGCAAATTTGCTGATGACACCAAAGTCGGTGGTGTGGTAGACAGTGAGGAAGGGTGTCGTAGTTTGCAGGAAGACTTAGACAGGTTGCAAAGTTGGGCCGAGAGGTGGCGGATGGAGTTTAATGCGGA